>NW_027187359.1:2271313-2502353 GCF_028583685.1 Petaurus breviceps papuanus
CTGGCTGCTTGTAATATTCTCTCTTTGATCTGGGAATTTCAGAACCTGGCTATAATATTCCTAGGAGTTTTCTTTTTGGGATCTTTTTCAGGAGGTGATCGGTGGATTCTTTCAACCTCTATTTTGCCCTCTGGTTCTAAAACATCAGGGCAGTTTTCCTTGAGAATTTCTTGGAGGATGATTTCTAGGTTCTTTCTTTGATCATGGCTAATCCAATAATTTTAAAATTATTTCTCCTGGATCTATTTTCTAGGTCAGTGGTTTTTCCAATGAGATATTTCACATTGCCTTCTATTCTGTCATTTGTTTGGATGTGTTTAACAGCATCTTGATTTCTCATAAAGTTATTAGTTTCCATTTGCTCCAATCTAATTCTGAAGGAATTTGCTCCAATCTAATTCTGAAGCTTTTGAGATTCTTTTTCCATCTGGCAAATTCGGCTTTTAAGGCATTCTTTTCCTCACTGCCTTTTTGAGCCTCTTTTGCCATTTGAGTTAGTCTACTTAAGGTATTATTTTCCTCAGTCAGGCTGTTGACTCTCATTTCATAATTTTCTTGCATTGTTCTCATTTCTCTTCCTAATTTTTCCTCTACTTTTCTTATCTGCTTCTTAAGGTCCTCTATGACCTGTAACCAGCTCATATTTTTCTTCGAAGCTTTTGGTGCAGGAGTTCTGACTTCACTGTCTTCCTCCTGTTCCATGCTTTGATCCTTTTTGTCCCCAAAATAGGAGTCTAATGTTGGATTGCTTTGCTTGGTTTGCTTCCTTTGCCTAATCATGTCGCCACTCAATTACTTGACTTTTGGGCTTTTTGCCACAGTAGGACTCTGCCACCTGATGGGGGAGATTAGTTTCAAACACTGGGGTTTTCTTAGCTGCCAGAGGTATTAGTTGGGTGCCCTCTCTGAAGCTTCCACATGCTCTGGCAAGCTGGTCGCACACCCCAGGACCTCCACCCTAGACTGCAATCCAGATCCAAGCAGGTTAAAGCAAGAGCGATTACCCCTCAGACTGGTTGATTGGTACCCCTACACCCTACAGGCCAGGAGCTGAAGCTGCCACATGGCGGAGGCTGGGCCACAGCCCTCAGCAGCTTCTTGCCCTGGGGGCAAAATCCGACACACTCCCACTTACTGGGTCCCAAAGTCCATACTGCACTGACCTCTCACTTTGTCCTTAGCATCTGTGTTGATAATTCTGGACCTCCACAGCTGCTAGTGATCTGGAGTCCCTCCAGCCGGGTGGTTGGTCAGGCCCGCCCTGGGGCTAAAACCTCTGGCTCTCGTGAGTGGGACTGGGGCAGCTCCTAGAGTGCTGCCCTGGCCGATACCTGCCAGCCTGCCAGGCTGTCTTCAGTGGGAGGTTAGCTTCTCTGTGTTATTTTGTAGGTTCTGTAGCTCCAAAGTTTGTTTAGAGTCCCCTTTTACATGAATTGGAGGTAGTGGGAGGCAGAACTAGGTGGAGGTCCTGTTTCTACTCTGCCATCTTGACTCCCTCTAGAAAAAAATTTTTACCATTTGTTTTTTTTTTCCTTTTGGAGGGCAATTGGGGTTAAGTAACTTGCCCAAGGTTACACGGCTAGAATTTTTGTGTGTTAAGTGTCTGAGGCCAGAACGGAACTCAGGTCCTCCCCACTCCCAGACCAGTGCTTTACTCACTGCGCCACCTAGTCGCCCCCCATTTGTTTTTAAAACTTTTAATTCCAGATTCTTTCCCTTCTTCCCTCCTCACCCACCCCCACTGAGAAGACAAGCAATTCAATATAGGTTATATATGTGTAGTTATGCAAAATATTTCCATAGTAGTCATATTATGAAAGACTAACTATATTTCCCTTCATCCTATCCCACCCCCCATTTATTCTATTTTCTCCTTTGACCTTGTCCTTTTTTTAAAGTGTTTGCTCCTGACTACCCCCTCCCCCAATCTGCCCTCCCTTCTACCATCCCTCCCTCTCATACCCTTCCCCCCTACTTTCCTGTAAGATAAGATATCCAATTGAGTGTATACATTATTCCCTCCTTAAGTCAAATACAATGAAAGTAAGGTTGACTCATTCCCTTTCACCTCCCTGTTATTCCTCTCCATTGTAACAGCTTTCTCTTGCCTCTTTTATGTGAGATAATTTACTCTATTCTCTCTCCCTTTTTACATCTCCCAAAATATTCATCTCTCACCTCTTAATTTTATTTTTTAGATATCATTCCTTCATACTCAACTCACCCTGTGCCCTGTCTACATATGCATACACATACATATAAATACACATATACACAGATATACATACATACAAACATACGTGTGTGTGTGTATTCCCTTCAACTATCCTAATCCTGAAAAAAGTCTCATGAGTAACAGATATCATTTTTCCATGTAGGGATGTAAACAGGTCAACTTTAATAAGTTCCTTGATTTCTCTGTCCTGTTTACCTTTTCATGCTTCTCTTGATTCTTGTATTTGAAAGTCAAATTTTCTGTTCAGCTCTGGTCTTTACATCAAGAATGCTTTAAAGTCCTCCATTTCATTGAATGATCATATTTTCCCCTAAAGTATTATACTCAGTTTTGCTTGGTAGGTGATTTTTGGTTTTAATCCTAGCTCCTTTGACCTTCGGAATATCATATTCCAAGCCCTTCAGTCCCTTAATGTAGAAGCTGCTAGATCTTGTGTTATCCTGATTGTGTTTCCACAATACTCAAATTGTTTCTTCCTGACTGCTTGCAATATTTTCTCCTTGACATGGGAACTCTGGAATTTGGCTGTAATATTTCCAGGAGTTTTCTTTTTGATATCTTTTTCAAGAGGCAATCAGTGGATTCTTTCAATTTCTATTTTTCCTGCTGGTTCTAGAATATCAGGGCAGTTTTCCTTGATAATTTCTTGAAAGATGATGTCTAAGCTCTTTTTTTATCATGGCTTTCAGGTAGTCCAATAATTTTTAAATTGTCTCTCCTAGATCTATTTTCCAGGTCAGTTGTTTTTCCAATGAAATATTTTACATTATCTTCTACTTTTTCATTCTTTTGGACCTGTTTTATAATATCTTGATTTCTCATAAAATCATTGGCTTCCATTTGCTCCATTCTAATTCTGAAGGAATTATTTTCTTCAGTGAGCTTTTGGACTTCCTTTTCCATTTGGTCAATTCTGCTTTTTAAGGCATTCTTCTCTTCATTAGCTTTTTGGACCTCTTTTGCCATTTGAGTTAGTCTATTTTTTGAGGTGTTATTTTCTTCAGTATTTTGGGGGGTCTCCTTTAGCAAGCTGCTGACTCATTTTTCATGATTTTCTTGCATCACTCTCATCTCTCTTCTCAATTTTTCCTCTACTTCTCTTCCTTGATTTTCAAAATCTTTCTTTAGTTCCATGACCTACAACCAATTCATATTTTTCTTGAAGGCAAAAGCCTTCAAGATGATGCAGGAGTTTTGACTTTGTTGTCTTCCTCTGATTCTATGTTTTGATATTTTTTGTCACCAAAGAAAGATTCTATAGTCTGGTTTCTCTACCTCTGTTTGCTCATTTTGCCAGCCAGTTACTTTACTTTTGAGCTCTTTGCTACAGTAGAATTCTGCTTCTAGAGTGGAGATTGCTGTGTTTCAAATTTCTGGGGTTTTGTGCAGCTGTTGTCAGAGCTACTTCTAGACACCTACCTTAGAACTGTGAGGAGGATTCCATCTCCACAGCTGCCATAGGCTCTGCCACTCCAGTGCTCTCCACAACCCAGGACTGCTACCCAAGACTGCAACCCAGATCCAAGCAGGGTAAAGCAAGAGAATCCTGCCTCAGTGCCAGCAAAGAGATTCCTACAATTGCCCTCTGATCAGCTGCTTGGCCTCCCCCCACCATCTATGGACCTAGAGCTCTGGAAGTGGCTGCCCAACTGCTACAGCCCCCACTGCCTCCACTGCCCCAGGGGCAGGGGCTGTACCATGTTCTTCTCTCAACCAGGTCCAATAGAGTTTCCCCACTGACCTTTTACTTTCTCTTTGATGTTTATGGGTTGACAAGTCTGGAAACTGCCACAGCTGTCAGTGATTCAGTCCCCTGAGATCTGCTTTGGCTGGTCTGTGCCCCTGTGCTGGAGTGGCCTACACAGACTGCACTCCACTCCCAGTCAGGTGTGACAGACCCTTCCTTTCAGCTTGCCAGGCTTACTTCAGCTGGAGATGTATTTCTCTCTGTCATTTTGTAGATTCTGTAGCTCTAAAATTTTTTTAGTCATTTTTTACAGGTGGAGGTGGTTGGGGCACGAGCTCAAGCAAGTCCCTGCTTTTACTCTGCCATCTTGGCTCTGCCCCGCACACAACTCTTTAAATCATTGCTCAAGTATCATTCCTTCCATGAAGCCTTCTTCCTCATCATACAAGTCATCTGTACCTGCCTCAAGTTCCTAATTCATTTCAACTCCTGTTGCACTATGAGCTCTTCTGAAAGGACTTGGACCTTAGCTGTCCTCAGCTTTTGATAACCTTTACACCCTCTGAACTCACATAGCTATTTAGTTGTACCTTTCTGAAAGCAGTGTGGGATACAGGGAAGATCACTGGATTTGTGGTCAGAGGATCTGCTTTTAGATCTCCACAGGCCATCTGTATAATCTTGACATTGGGTAAGTTAGTTTCCTTCTTTCTGACTCAACTTCTTCATCTGCCAAGTGAGAGAGTTGTACTACGTGATCTCTGAGTTTAGACAGGAAAGGGAAAAGAGATATGAGAGGATAGGTAGCAGGGATGGATGGATCAAGTGAAGGGTTTTTTGAGGATATGAGAAACATGGGCATGTTTATAGGCAGTAGGGAAGCAGCCAGTAGATAAGAAAAGATTGAAGATAAGTGAGAGAGTGAAGATGATACCAGGGGCAATCCACCATAGATGGGATGGAATGGGATCACTGGGCATATAGAGACATTTGCCTTGGCAAGGAAAAGAGTCACCTCTTCAAGTGAGAGAAGGGTGAATGAGATAGTAAAGAAAGGCTTCGTTATGGTGTGGGGTGAAGAGAAGGGGACAAGAGGAAATGCTCAGAGAATGGTCTCAATTTTTTTTTTTAGTGAAATATGAGGTAAAGTTCTCAGCTAAGAGGATAGGGGAGGGAGAGCTGTGGAAGATCTAAGGAATGATAAAAAGGTTTAGAAAAGGCACTGTGGTAAATGGGGTAGTGAATCAATTAGGGAGGAATAAAAGGATTGCTTTGCCAAAGTAAAGGCCAGTTGAGATTATAGAACAACAATTTGTAGTGGACCTAGTCAGCATTTTTCTGTAATTTCCTCCAGCTTCATTCAACAGCTCATGAGTAAGAGAAAAGGAAGTGTATGGTGGGAGAAATCCAAAGCTAAGGTTTAGTATGGCAAGATTTTTGATAGGATAAGGGGACAAAGGACTCAGGAGGAAAGTGTGGAGCTAAACTCATTCACCAAGGGGTCAAAATGGGGAAGAGAGATATTGGAGACTGCAGTGACAGTAAAGAACAGGGTTTGAAATTGCAGGGCAAAGAGAGAAGTGGAATAACATATTATGATCAGATAAAGGAATTCCAGAGTTCATGAACATGGAAGGGGGTTATGTGGGTGATGGCAACATCAAGGATATGACTATATGTAGCTGAGGGAAGTAGAGGAAGAATAGGCCATGGGAAATGAGCAAATTGAGAAATTGAGAGGTTAGGTTATTTCAGGAAATATCAAATACTGAAGTCTTCTAATATGAGGGCAGGAGTTGGGTAGAAGAGAAAGACTGTGAGCCAGGAACTGAACTCATTAAGGAAAAAGAGTATCCTGTTCTAGAGCTCCACAGACAATTGGCCATCAGAATGCTGATTGGTTAATAAATATGTACTGAATGAACCTCAAAGAAAGAGAACTTATTGAATGATGGTAGTCCAAAGAAAGCCTGGAAGTGGCAATGGAGAGCCAGGAGTATTCCAATTCCCCCCCAAAACACCCAGCAAGTTGGGAGTATGAATGAATATGCAACCAATACTACAATGCATGGCCAGAGAAGCCATCTCATTCATCAGAATGGAACCAGGTCTCAGTGAGAACAAGGTGGAGTGAGCAAGAAAAAAAAAAAGATTTAAGATGAAAGCTAGTTTGTTACCTATGAACCAGGCATTCCAGAGAGTACAGTGGAAGCAGTGGTAGTTTTACAGTGGGACATGGTAGCAGTGGGGATTGGAGGATGTGGAGGAGTTCAGTTGTGGGGGATAGGGGAATCAAAGAGCAGCCAGGGGTTTAGAAACTCTGGGAGTAGGGTAGGATGTGGTAGGGTTACATTAATCATTGAGGAAGAGTTCAGATAAGGTGTTATAGTTCTTAGGAATTTGACTTCAGGAATGGAGTTGTCCCAGGCTATATCTAGTAACTATGTATAGCTGGAAGGGGGTGGGGGAGGGAAGGCAGGCCATTGCTTTGGAATTGTAGGAAGTCAGGAAAGGTGCCTAGAGCTCTATGAAATGAGTGCTTTGGGAGGCTAGGAAGCTCCCTTTCTAGGATGACAGGCCCAGGAGAAGCAAAAAATTCCTTAAAGCTTTAAACCCTATAACTCAACACATTCACATACTTACAGAGGCAGTTAAGTACAGTGGATACTAGTACAATGCTTTGCTAGGAGTCTTTGAAACTTGGGTGAGTTTGCTAGTAGTGTGCCTGAGGGCAGGTAACCTCTCTGAGCCTCAGGCAACTCTCTAAGACTCTCAGGCAACTCTCTAAGAAAATTCACTTCCATAAGATTTTGAGTTCTAAATTTTCTCCCCCTTCTTCCCCTCCCCCTTCCCCAAGATGGCATGCAACCTGATATAGTTCACATTAGTCATGTTGTAAAGATTTAGAACCAATGGGAGAAACCAGGAGAAAGAAGAATAAACAATAACAAAAAAGAGAGCAAATAATATGCTTCAGTCTTCATTCAGACTCCATAGTTGTTTTTCTGGATGTGGATTATTGCTTTGCTTTTCATTGCAGATGTTCTATTCCCTGAAGCAGGGGTCATTAAACTGGTATCCATGAACACTCTCCTCTCTCTCTCTCTCTCTCTCTCTCTCTCTCTCTCTCTCTCTCTCTCCACACACACACAGACACACACACTCTCCTATTTTTTTTTGTCATTTTGCCATTTCCTTCAGCTCATTTTACAGAGGAGGAAGTGAGAAACAGGATTAAGGACTTGCCCAGAGTCACACAGCTAATCAGGTCCTCCTGACTCCAGACTTGCCATTCTACCCATTGTGCCACCTACCTGCCCTAGCTGGTAACCCCATTTCAATATTATGGGTTTTCTTTGTAATCCTAGGTATTTTATGAAGATAGTGCCATAAAACTGCATTAAACCTTTTCAAACATCCTCTATAAACATTATTCTGAGAAGAGGTAGTTTTACTAGACTGCCAAGGGGTCTACAACAGAAAAAGATTAAGAACCACTGCTTTATGTTGTTTAGTTGTTTTTCATCCTGTCTGACTCTCCATGACCCCTTTTGGGGTTTATCTTGGCAAAGATAATGGAGTGGTTTGCCATTTCCTTCTCCATCTCATTTTATAGATGAGGAAACTGAGGCAAACAGGGTTAAGTGACTTGCCCAGCAAGTGTCTGAGGTCAAATTTGAACTCAGATCTTCCTGACTCCCAGCCTAGCACTCTGTGGTACCACTGTGCCACCTGGCTGCCCAAGTCTTACACATTACATTTATCCAACAAACATTAATACGGTTTACTATATGTAATCAATCAACTATCATTAATTAAGCACCCCCTATATGTCAGGGGAGGGGGCAGCATGACATAGTAGAGAATTGTCCTGGAAACCAGGTAGACTTGGGTACAAGTCTTGCCTCTGACTCACTGGCCATGGTCATTGTGAGCTTAGACAAGTGGCTTGTCTTCCCAGGTTTCTATGCAACTTCTCCAGTATATGTTTCTGTGCCATTGGATTGGTAGAGGTAGTTTCTTCACCCAGGAGTTGCCTATACCAAAGAAATCACAGGACCAGTCTTTAGCCCTTGCCCTATATGCCAGGCACTAAGCAAGTGTCTGGAAAGACAAAGATGAAAAGGAAATAAATAGTCCTTGTCCCTTAGTTTAAGATCTGGCCTGGGGAGACAATGTATACGGTATAATAAGTCTTTACAAAATCTAGGCAGACTCTGGAAGAGATACAAAGTTTAAATAAGCTACTGTCTATCTTCATAGGAAGATCATTGTAATACAAAGGAATATATTAATGTTTAGGAGATGAAAAAATCAGGTACTTTGGGGAGGGGGGAAGAGAAGGTGCTTTCTGCCCTGGGGGGGGGGGGGGTCAGAGAAATTAGAGGAGGTGGCTTTTGAATTGGGCTTTAAAAGCTGGAAAGGAATTCAACCAGCCAAGTAGGGAAGAGCATTCTAGGCATAGGGAATATCTGGAGCAAAGAAGTTTACTAGATAGATTTACCACGAACCATGAACCTCCACCCCCACCCCCCACTACCCTGGACAAGACTTTGGCTTTGCAGACAGTAGGCAGCTTTAAGAGGTCCGAAGAATGCTCAGTACCGATAAATCTAGCACTTGACCGTTGCTTTCCGTATTTGTTCTCCCCAATAATTGTGGTCAGACATACTTTTTTTTCTGTCACCCCCAGCACCTAGTCTGCCCAGTAAATACTTGTTGGCTGACTGGTGGTTGTCCATCATCCCAATCAAAACCAAGTTTCTGGAATTTAGAGTTTACCTCTGACTTGCTCCCGAATTCCCACCCATCCCCACCCCCTTCGGTTTCCTGCCAGGACTCCCGGGTGAGAGTTATGGAATGCACAGCACAATTGGAGGGCACGCCTGGCTCTGCCATGTGTCGTTCCCAGTCTGGCTACCCGGGTAGCGTAGCCCCAGGTATCTAGAACCACATCGTTTTCCTTACTCCTTGTTCAG
Organism: Petaurus breviceps papuanus; assembly: GCF_028583685.1. Lineage (NCBI taxonomy): Eukaryota > Metazoa > Chordata > Mammalia > Diprotodontia > Petauridae > Petaurus > Petaurus breviceps. The sequence goes on from NW_027187359.1 coordinate 2,280,216, forward strand.
GGTGGGGGTCAGTTCATTACTACACCTCTCAAAAGCAAAAACAACAGCCTGGAAGTGGCCGGGATAATCATAGTAAAGAGGGGGAGGGAGAGTGGGTGGTGGTGAGTGGATGGGAGTCCAGAAAGATAAGTGGGGGGAAAGGATTGAGCACCTCTTTCCTGCTCCCTCCCTGCCCCTCCCCTTGCCTCGAGCGGCAGAGCAACCCCCCCACACACAACTCCCGCCCTCTTCTCCCCTACCTATCGATCATTCGGGGATGTGTTGCTCTCGCCTGAGGTGGGGCTGGGGGCGGGGACAGTCTCCCGAGCTCATGCATATGGATGATGCGGCGGCAGCGGCCGCTCCATTGTGCAATCGGAGCCGGGAGGTGGCGGTGGCGGCGGCGGCAGCAGCGGCCCCTGGAGCAGGGCGCCTGAGCTGAGCCCCCCGGCCGGCGCGGCGGCCGCGAGGCGGCATGGAGCAGGCGGGCCGCGGAGGCGGCGGCAGCGGCAGCGGCAGGCAGCCGGCGAGGCGCTGAGCTGGGCCCGGAGCCGCAGCCGGGCTCGGGGGCCCCTTGGCCATTCCGGGAGTCCGGCTGGGAGGTGAGCGGGCCAGGGTTGGAGTTGCAGGGAGGGTGGGCGAGATTGCCGCGCCGAAGGGTCAGACACGGGCCCGACGCTGGGGTCGTCCCGGGCTGGTGAGCCCCGATTCCTCCCGCCCCCGCCCGGGGCCGGTTTCCCCGGATCTCCTCCCGCCGCGGAGCGGAGCTGCCACCCTCACCGGGGAGGCCGGGGTCACCATGGCAACGAGGCCGCCACGGGGGCACGGGGACACGGGGGCGCGGGGCCGGCCGGAGCGAGGTGCCCGTGCCCGTGCCCGTGCCCGGGGCGCGCGGCCGGGCCAGGATGAGGGGCCCCCGCAGGGAGCCGCGGCCGCGCGCCCGGCGGGCCCCCTTCCCACGCCGGCGGCGGCATGGTGTGGGTGTCCGAAGCCTGCCCGCCCCCCGGCCCTGGGCATCCTCGCTGCTCCCCCTTTTCCCCAGGCCTAAGCTGTCCCTCTGAATGGGCTAGCCAAGTCCGACGAGCCTGTGACTGTTTGCCCAGTAGAACCCAGGTGGGTGTTGGGGCTCTTCTGAGCCCCCCCCAACACATCAGGCGGTTGCTACTTCCTTTGCATGGGAGGGGGGATTGGCATCGATGATGAGCTAGACCACCCCATCCCCCTTCTGTTCCCATCCAGTCTGTCGGTTGGGACATACCTGGACCGAATTCCTTTCCTTAGGGTGGTCCTATGAAGAAATGACCCTATTGTTAGGCAGAAATGACCCTTTTGTCTCCTGAGGTTTTCTCTTTCATCCAACTTGAGCCATTGTTTGGGGTTTGATTGGGGAAAACCCAGCTGTTCCGAGAAATCAAGAAGGTGGGGGGGGGGGGGCTCCCTGGGAACCGAGATTTTACTCATCATTCAGTACCTTCCTTACCTGTGTGTGGTGAGACGAGTGGGCCTTCCTGGATAGCTTCGCCTTTTACAGATAGGCATTGCCAGGCCTACTTTGGTTTGTCTTGCCAGGCCCACTTTGGTTTTTCTATCCTATCTTCTTGGAGGCTTCCCCATTCCAACCCCCAAGATGTGCCCACCAGTGTAGTCTGTGACCCTACATAGGCTCATCCCAAAAGGTGCTATACATTTCTCTTGGGTCCAGGGTAGACAGTTTACCTTTCTAGTCCCCTGCCATGGCCTCCTAGAGAGCACACCCCATTCCAGAATGGGGAAACTGAAGCCTGGAGAGGCTAGAATTAGGACACTCAGGGGTGGAGCATAAAATAGCAGTACTAATAATAATGTCAGTAATAATGTCTTTGACTCAAAGTACTTCATTTGTATTATTTATTCTCACAGATTTTTACTTAGAGAAGATTTCACAGGGACATCCACAGAATGTCATAAATCATGAAGGGTACAGATAGGGTGAACCTGGACTTAATCACCAAATCCTGGAATACTAGAACTAGGGGGCACTCCTTGAAACTTGAAAAAGGTAAATTTAGAATAAAGGAATTCTTATTTTTCATAGTAAACTCAAATAACTTAATTATTCCAGGAGGTACAGACTAAAAACAATGAATGTTTCAAAAATTAGCTAAATTAATAGAGGATAGCTCCCTATTAAAGGTTAAAGGGAGTTAAAGGGAAACTAGAATATTGGGGTTTGGGGGGTACTTCTCTCTGATATTTTATGATTGATATCTGAAAAAATAATTACGCTATTGCATAAAAGATCCCTTGGGATCAATGTTAGACCTATAGTCATGGACTGGACATGCCATGTTTCTGACCCAAGGTAGCAATTCTTTTGTTCTAATTCACATGACAGTCCTATGAAATAGATAGGAGCAGGAGCTGTCTCCTACCCCCCATTTTGCTTATTGGAGAGTTCAGGTTTATAAAGTGATTAAGTAATCTGGCCAAAGTCACTGACTGAACCAGCATCAGAACCCAAATATCTAGGCTTCTGCTTGATGCTTATTCTAGTAGCTTATGCTGCCTACCAGAAATAGAACACAGCCAGTCCAGTCACACAAGGCTGTGGCCCTTTCTAGTAGTACAAATTAATCCTCCTCCCTATATGTTTCATTTTCTTTTCCCCACCCCTGTCAGGAATTCTTCTGTCCCATCACCATCCTATCTGTAGTCTTCTCTCAATTCATCTGGTCTCCTTTGTCCCTTCTGCAGTTACCTTTGCCACCTAGAAGCTACAAGGTAGAAGTCTATAGCTGAAAAAGTCCTATTAGCAGCTTTTTGCAACCTCTGGAGAATGAGCTGCCACAGGGCCATACTCTTGGGAGTCTGGTTGATTCGTTGGGAAAGCAGAGGGGGTCCTGTTGCTCAGCTTCCAAGAGGAGTGAACTGTTATCCTATTCCCAGTGGAAAGCCTGGGCTAGCTAGAGTCTGAAGAGTCTAAGTATATGGAGACAGACTTATAAAGCTCCTCTGGAGCCACATAAAGTTAGTACCCATAAGGTTAGCCACCAAGACAGACACTCAATTTAGCATGTCTTTGCTTTTCAGTAGCATAAAAGCTGTCTTGTCTCTTCCAGTCACTTAGGAGATTTCAGGGATCTCTTCGTCAATCGGCCAGGTACTTTTTTGAGCTCAGACTGACCATAGTGAGAAAGAAGGCTAGAATTGTGTTTTCTGTGTTCTCCCATATCAAAATGCTCTGAATTTCTCCTGCTATTTGACTATACAGAGTGCCGCTGTACCCCAATGTAATAGCACTGGGGGTGTCAGTCTGTCCCTCTTATGAGTGAAAGTAGGTTGAAATGCTGCCTATTACAGAGAAAGGAGCTGTATATGGTGCCAATAGAGGAAAGGGAAAGGAAGCCAACAGAAAATGTTGCTTCTGTTTTTCTTTAGGGGGTATAAAACTGAGACTCCTCCTGGGTTCTGTTGTTCCTAGCTCTGTTCCTGGGCCCAGGAAGGATAGAGAATGAAATCTGCCTCCATCTCAAAAGGATTAGGATGGCGATCCCCCAAGCCTTTCCCTTTTGTGAGTAAGAGCCTGGTATGATAAAAAGAAAACTAGATTAAGACTCAGGAGACCTGAGTTTTAGCCCCAGCTATATACCACCAACTTGTGTGACATGGGGCAAATCACTTGCTCTCTCCAGGTCTCAGTTCCTCATCTGTGAAGTGAGGGGTTTGGATTGGATGATTTCCACAATCCCTTCCAGCCGTAACATTCTGAGTTTCTTTGCCAGGACTCTGGTCAACCTGCTGAGGTTTTTCAGAGTGTAATGAATGGCATTAAAAAATGGTGATTATTTTTTTCACCCTAAAAAACTAAACCCATGGAAATCTGGAGGGAGCTGTCCACTAAAATGGAAGAGAGCACAGAAATTCACAATAATTGAATATAGCAGAAAATCACCTTGTCTGTTGTAAGATTTAGGTTGGGGGAACTGAAAATATCTGTGGTCTCCTGTCCATGGCAGGAACTTAGTTGATTTGGAATTCCCCAAACCCATGTGATAGCAGGCCCCTCTCTTCTCTTTAGCTCCAACCTGATAGTCTCAACTGAGGACCCAGTTCTAACAGTAACCTGACCAGAGTCCTGTACGATTTCCTAGGTAAGCTGAATTGATCAGATACACCACAGAATAAACCTTTTTCATCCCAGAAAAATGTCTGCCAAAATTTCAGTTTTCCTTCTTAGATCTCTTGAATTCTGGGAAAGCTGAGAGAGCCATTACAGGGACCCTTATGGTGGAAGAGGGGTAGTAATGTTTCTATTCATTCCTGAGAAATAAGGCTGGGTTTGGGACTAGATTTAGCAAACTGATGTTCCATGTAGCTACCTTCAAAGAAGGAAGCTTGTGGGTTAAGCCCTGATTCTACTTGTTTGAGAATCTCCCCACCCCCCTTCCTGTGTGTCATCCATGCTGTAAGGATTCGGGGAAGCCTCAGTTTTGTCTGACCATTGCTGGGACGTTCCAGTAACTGGACCAGCTGAATCTATTTTTCTTTACCCTGAGGTGGGTAAGCCCTATGTTTGGGGCCCCAAAAGGATGCTAGTTCCTTGAGGGCCATGACCAATTTGATGTTTTGTCTTTGTGTACCTCATCCCCTTAGCACAGTGTGTGCACATGGTAGAAACTCAATAAATCCTTGTTGAATTGAATTTAGGCCCTGGGGATAGAAAGTTATTGGGCCCCTGCTTTTCCAACTATAGCTTGTAGAATCCATTGTGAGGGGGTAAAGCCTTGACAACTGCTGAAGTTGATAGTCCCGACCCATCAGATCTTGGAACTCTTACTAGTGGAGAGAGGTCATCATCACCTGTGCATGTAAGGAACAGGAAGGGGTGGGAGGTAGGTGGGCTCGGCCTTATGCTGCCTAGAATTTCCTAAACCTAACTGGCAAGCTCTGAAGCCCAGTCTTCCCCTCCCCCTACTGCTCTTTCAATTAAACTGCATGCACTTACTTCCCTCTGGGCCCCTCCCTGTGACTGCCTTGCAGCTGTCCCTGGCTGGAAACATGCTTCTGAAAGACCCTTGTGAGCTGGGTTACTCTTAAGAGGCCTTATTTGCCCAAAGGTTAGGACTGGGAAACCCCTCGTTCTATGAAGAGAGAATAGTTGGGTCTTTGAAAGAATGCCTGAGCCTCCTGACTCTTCAAGGTTGGGGGGGGGGGGAGTGTTGTTTTTTTGTCTTTGATAAAGAACGCCATATCCGGACTCTATGTATGAGACAGACTTTCTTCTCCTTTCTATACCTTCCTTCCCTTACCAAGTACCTCCACAGTTATCTAGGAAATTGTCTTGAGTTCTCTGAGCTAGAAAGGAAACTTCCCCTATTACTTTCCTGTCTAGTTCTCTCTCTCTCTCTCTCTCTCCTCCCCCTCCATCCCCCCTCTTCCTCTCCTTCCCCTCCCCTCCCCTCCTTTCCCTTCTCCCCCTCCCTTTTCCTCTCCTACACCAGTTCACCAGTCAGACTACAATCATCTAAACCTGGCTCTCACCTTCTGTTCTTTATACCTCATTTTCTTCATCTCTACAATTAAAAGTTGTAAAGTGGTTAGAAAAAATAAGATGAACTTTTCCCATCCCCTCCCTTCCCCAAACTGGAAGTTTGGGCATAAAGTATTTTGAGTTGCTAAGTGGGGGTGGAGTGGGGTCAGTGATTTGCCTTTAGTTATGATTCTCTTATTCAACCACTCTGAATCCTTGGTATTTTGGATGGTTGTGATGATTTGTACAATTCTCCACCCCCATTTCAGTATGTCACATCATTGATGAGAACACTGGGCCTGGCTTTAAGACCAGAGTCTCCTTTGTTCCCTACTATGGGACACAAAGAGTCAGTACTCCAGGTGGGCTCCCTTAACACTTGGACACTGATCCAGGTCTGCTGCCTTTTGTGAGACTTATAAAGGACCAGTTAAAACAACCTAGTAACCCCCTGTAGCAGCAAGCACCCCAAGTGCGTCCTCAGGGTTTGCAGCTACCACAGGTTCTTGGATCTGCTTTGTTAAAGGAAAGCAACTCAAAATGGGTTACCAAGCTTACTTTAATCAGTCAGACATATATCGTTTACCTTGTTCAGGAGAAAAGGTCAGCACCCTGAACCTCAAAGTATACAGGCAGAATTATCAAGACAGAAACATGAAGTAGACAGATTTCCAAACTGTCGAACCATTACATCCATACCCAGTCAACATCTGGGTTTTTCAAAGCCGGGGGACTCTGAACAACGGCTTCCCAGAATTCAGATCAAATCACAGAACACTTCTCAAAGTGAGTCCCAAAACAAAGCTACACATCAGGGCTTATATAGCCTTCTCCTGGCTCAGAGAATGTAACAACCTTATTGACTCACTGGCCAATCAAGAAGTATCTACTGAAAAACAAGCCTCCCACCCCAGGCTTCAGGTGCACATTAGCCTAGGGGCAGGGAAGATCTTTAAATCTGCATTTCCATTACACCCCCCAGTCAGGGGAGGGGATTGTTTCACTGGTGAAATGTGAATAAAGAGGCATCTTGACCCCCTTCCTTTCCCCCCACCCCCATGAAAGAGTATCTGGACTAGAAAGGATTGAGGTTTTACTATTTCAGATTAGAACACATATATATAAGAACATTGGACTTTGGGTCAGGAGAGTTGGGTTCTAATGACCTTAGATATGTCACATTTTCTCTTCTATAAAAGGAAATGGGTTACATGGTTTCTAAAACTCCTAGCATTTGAAGAGTTCTTTAATTCTATAACTCCTATAATAGATGTATATGTATGTGTGTGTACTGTGTTTTATGTACACGTAGATACACATATATTTATACCGATTATCCCTAAGAGACTTGTCTTTCCTCCTCTGCTCTTGCTGGTGTACAACCATCTCACCATTTCTGTCTCTTTCCATGTGTCTTGCTGTATCTTGGGCCTTCTCTGTTTTCGTTCTTCTACTCTCCCTTTTTCACAGTGTAGCTCTTAGGCACATGCTCTCACTCATGAATTCTTTAATTTTTTTCACAATTGGCATTTTCCACATTGTCCCTTTTGTTAATTCCTTGGCTCACGAATGTTTCTGCATGTCTTGGGCAGCCTTGCTTGCTCTTTGGAACACTGTCATTCTTTTATGTACTTTGTGTCTTAAGTGTATCATGCCTCTTGTTTGCAACATCTCTTGTGCAAGTCATATCCCCTGTGTGCTTATGCCATGTGTGTGGTTACTGACAATTACTCATGCTGTATGTGTGTGACAGATGGGAGCAAACACATACCCTCTGACAGATGGTTGTATACAATTCCTCAGACGGACACACATGTTCAAAGTGTGTCTCTGCATGTCTTGAGCGTGGTCTCTGCAAACATCTACCTTCATGTCTGTCTCTAAAGGCCTACCTCTATGCTCCTACATACTCTGCCCTGTTCTTTCTCCCGCCTCTGGCTGTGTTTCCATCTTTAGTAGCCAATATCAGCCTTTCTCCCTCTCAGAAATGCCTTAGTCTTACCAGCAGTAATGCTCACACTCTGCCTAGGAGGCTGGCAGACTGCACAGAAGTCCTAACTGGGATGGCTGCTGCCTGTCTAACACAGAGCACAGCTGGCCCAGGAATGAGAACAGAACTAATGCCCCCCTCCCCTGTTCTGGGAGGAGGGGAGAGACTGTGTTAAAGGGCTCACACTGGATTCCCAGTCTAATGCTGTGTGTGCTAGAGAGCAGCTCCTGCTGCCTCCTGAGGTGACGGCTGTTTGGCCTTAGGAGAAGGAAAGGCAGCTGGCTTATGTGCTCCTTCAGACACAGAAAAGGAATTCTGTTAGGTAAAATGTCCCTTATTTCCAAGGGATTGGGGAAGAGACTATAGGAGGCAGAAAGACCTCAAGTCTCCACTCACCAGCCAAGATTCTGTACTTCATTTGAGTAAAAGTTTTGTTTTTGCTTTTTTCTCTCTTGTCTTTTTTCTGATCTCCCATGCTATTTCTCCTTTCCTCCATGGCATCACCTCCAGATAAAAGAGGAGTTTGGTGGTATCAGCTGGTTGTGGTAGTTAAACCACATTGTAATTCCTTGGACTCTGTCCTTCCCTGCTAATCCTATCTGACCTTCTTGACCTTGGGTAAGATTCTATTCAGCACCTTTGCCAGAAAATAATTCTCAGGCTTCTTTGGCCTTGTTTTTCAAGCCCCCATCTGAATTTTGTAGGAACTAAGCTGTTGTCCTTTCTTGACCCTGCCTAGCTTCAGGAAGCTGAGCTCTGAGTACCCTTGCTCATATTGGACTTCTGGCTCTCAAACTCCCCCAAGGTCCCCAAGGTTCTGTCTTTTTACTTCCATGCTTAGTTCCTCTAGGGACATTGTCATTTGTCAGCTATGGAAATCCCTTTGAGCAGGAAAACACTATAGTGTTGGCCTTTCACCTCTGTTCTGGCAAGTGATGCTAAACAGGAGCCAGCAACTCTCCAACAGCCAAGACACCTTTCCCTTCTATACCGGTGCTCTCCATCCACATCTCCAAGTGGTTTCTGGTGGGACCTAGTTCTCCTCTCTTACCCACCCCCAAAGTTTCAACTGGAAGAAGCTGAGATCTCCCTTTTTTTAATATGGATACTGCAAGACAGGAAGGATAAGCTTTGTATAGAAGAGGGAGAATGATGAAAACATTTGTGCCCAGACAATAGGTTCCTGGGTTATTCATACTGGTGCTCTGGGTGCCTATGTGGTAGTAGCTGGGCCACATGGGGTTAATGTACTCTTCTTAGCTGAGCTTGCCAGGAGCAGAGGTTTGCCAGACATGGGCAGGACGCCAAGTTCCTCTAGCTGGCCGAGACACCCTGAGTATGGCCCCCTGGGTCCCTAAGCTTAACCCTGCCCTGCCTGGGGTGCCCTCCATGTGCTTCATACCCATCTAGTGACACTCTACTCATGAAAGAAGAGCTCCAGGGACTGCACTAACTGGCTGATGAGCCCCCAAAAGAGCACACCTGTGAACTCTCCCATTCAGCTTTTCTCTATTCATTGTTTGTGGTGGGGAGGGAATGATTCAGTTACTCTAATTTCCTGTAAGTCCCTATAGCATCTTCTGTTGAATTTTCCTCAGAGATGACAGTTTTTCTCTTTCTGTCACAGCAGCTTGGAGGGGCTGAGTCCCAGATTAACCCCACAGAGGTCAACTATATTCAAGTCCCAGACCCCCCTGTCCCTCACGATACTTCACAGCCAATGAACTCCATGAACCCAATGAAACCTGCCCTCCCCCCCACGCCACACGGGTGAGTACAAGACACTCCCATTCCTGTGTTGGGCCTTGCTTAAGGCCAGGACCTGTGTGGTTGGTCTATCTGAGTCATGATTATGCTCTCCACTCCCTATCTTCCCTGGGATGACCTGTTCCTGTATCCAGCCTTCAGTGCCACTCAGAACAGTGAATCCCTGTACTATCAGGCACCTCTATGCCACCTAACCTCAAGATTGTGCCAGTTCACTGTCTGGAACTTGAAATATGTTCCTTACTAGCCTCTTTCCCCCACAGTGATGGTTCATTTGCGTATGAATCTGTTCCTTGGCAACAGAGCACCAATCAGCCAACAGGATCACTCTCCGTGGTAACCACCGTGTGGGGAGTCAGCAACACATCCCAGAGTCAGGTAAAAGCTTCCCACCCAAACATCTAGGACTTAGCCTGCCACTCCCCCAAAACAAAACCATATACATATTGGGCCCCCTTAGTGTCCCTTAGAACATTGTCCTGTGGTATCTTTCTTGTAATCTCTGAATTGTCCTCAGTAAATCTTCATCCTAAACCCTGCATTCCTTTCCTTCTCCTAATCTGACATTCAGGCCCCTCTGTTTTGAAGTGTAGAAAGTTGCTGCATTGGAGCAGACTACTGGTCTGTTACTTCTCTTTATAGAAGGGCTTCTTAGTCTAGGATCTATTGATCTACAAGTATTCCAAGGAGAAATTTCAGGAGTTTCAGAAACTTGGATGGGGGAAAAAAATGCATCATCATTTTAACATTGATGTATCTAAGAACATTCTGAGAAGGGGTTCATGACACAGAAAACCTCTGATTTAGAGGTTCTTGGCAATGTGAGTGTTGTTGCTTTTTGTAGGTTTTGGGAAGCCCCATGGGCCCTGGGGGGAACCCCTCTGGTAGCCCCATGATGCCTGGCATGGCAGGTGGCAGCCCTGCTATGAACTCTCCTCAGTTCTTGGGGCAGCAGGCTTTTCCAGAAGGCGGTGCAAACAAGAGTTATATGCAGCAAGGAATGTATGGCCGTGGCAGCTACCCTGGAGGGCCTGGCTTTCCCACCAGGTAAGCACCGTTTTGTAGAAGGGGTTCCTGCCCAACTCTGGTGAATTTTCCCCATTTAGAATTTGGGTCTCTAGTTCACAGCATCTAGCACGATTCCTGTACATACTAGGGAGTGAATCAGTATTTGTTGGTTAATTGTATATGCACAGACTAACTGTGCTGCTCTGCTGACTTCAGATATGGCCTAAAACATTTGAAAAAGAATGAATGAGATTCCATTCTGCCTAAGAAGTTAGGTAGCCAAGTCCCATCTTCTGAAAGAACACAAATCTTCGCCTTATGTGATTGATAGGAGGCTGCTTCTGAGCCAGGGCAGAATGGAGGTATAATCTTGTGTCTCCTGCAGCTACACAGGCAGCCCAAGTGGCCCTGGGGGCCTAGGTCTCCCCTCACATGCCACCCGACCCTCCACTGACTTCACTCAGGCAGCTGCTGCTGCTGCTGTGGCTGCTGCCGCGGCTACTGCCACTGCTACTGCTACTGCCACTGTGGCCGCTCTCCAGGAGAAGCAGAGTCAGGAGCTGAGCCAGTATGGAGCGGTAAGGTGCCTTCCCTGACCACTCACCTTGGCCCTGTGTGCCCAGACTGAGGCAGCATGGTATAGGGGAAGGAGTACTGGACTGAGAGCCTGGGTTCTAGTCCCAGTTCTATAAACTGTAAACAGCTGTGTGACCTTGGGCAAGTCACTTAACTTCTGAGTCTCAGTTTCCTCATCTGTTTAAAATAATTACTTCAATAGGTTTCTAAGGGCCCTTCTAGCTCTAAAAATGGACAGTTCTGTGAGTTCACTGATAAAACACTGACTTAGTCTAGGTCCTCAGCACGGCACAAGGAGAGAGTTTTTTGCTCTAAGATGGACATGCATGGGGGCTAGGGTGGAGGGGGTGACAACTGAGGGCTATACCGTTTCCCCTGCACCCTTCCCTTCACACTTCTGGGAACTGAGGGAGTCTACTGGAAAAAGGGTGGGAGGAGCACCAGATGAAGGATCATGCTGTGGGAAAGACAGTGAAGAAGTAGAGCAGTAAAAGACCCAAGAAAGATAGTGTAATATGATAGAGGTCAGATGGGATGGTGAAAGTGTTGTGCTGGGCTGAGGGCTAAGCAAGGATGATGTGGAGTGTTTCTCTCTCTCTCTCTGGGTTATTTCTCCTGGGTCGGGCCTTGGATAATTCCTTTTTCTCTCTCTCCAGATGGGGGCAGGACAGCCCTTTAATAGCCAGTTTCTGCAGCATGGGGGTCCAAGGGGGCCCAGTGTCCCAGCTGGCATGAACCCTGCCAATATAGGAGGGGTGATGGGCCCCTCTGGTATCTCCCCCATGGGTATGAACCCAACCCGGGCACCTGGAATGACTCCCTTGTATGGAGGGCAGCGACTGCCCCAGCACGGGTACCCAGGGGCCCCCCAGACGCAGCAGATGCCCCGACAAGGAGTCAAGAGAGCCTACTCCAATGAGGTAAGTACTGGGACAAGGGAACTGAAAGATCTGAGAATTGCTTTCCCCCATGAATAGCACAGATACCTCAGTTACTCATGTTTTTATTCTCATCTGATTCAGGTTTAGGCAAGCATAAAGGAGTATGAACCAATATCAGGTTGGAGTGAGCTGTCCAGTGCCCAGAGGGCAGATGGAGCAGAATCCCAAACAAACCCAGGAATTCTCCCCTCAACCCCTTCCCCACCTGATCTACCTTTGTATTCTTTCAGGGATCAGAATTCTGTATTCCTTGGCCCTTGTGCAAGACAATGGTGCTCTTCAGGCAGTTTTTTTTCCCCTTCTAGATGCCTTTTCTCTAGTCTTCCTTCTGCCCTCTAACTATCTTTGGGTATCTGTTTTGTCTCTTTTCCAGGGTTATCCAGCCCAGCAGTATATGCAAGGTGGCCAGTATGCTCCCAGCACTGCCCAATATGCACCAAATACTGCACAGCCATCAGCACCCTCCCCCTCGTACCCTGGTCAAAGGATGCCCATCCAACAAGCAATGGGCCAATACCTGTCCACCTCCAGCTCAGCAGGACCCTATTTTAAGGTACAAAGCAGCTGTCAGCTTGGCTCTTAGAATTGTAGTTTGGAAATTCAATCTAGAGAATAAGTGGTTGAAGAGAAGTTTGTAGGTATCTAGGCCATCTAAATACTCCTTTTTTTGTTTTTGTTTTTGTTTTTTAATTCAAAGCACTAAGCTTTCCATTTTACTATAGAAAAACTAAAGTATTGTACAAGAACAAGCTTTGTTCAAGGCCTAGGTATCACTCCCTCTATGGAATAATGACAGTGCCCAGGAAGACTATTGTAACCTGATCTTTCTTTCATCTACTCTTCTGGCGTGGAGATTTTGAGGACTGCTTCTGCTGTGGCTGAATGAGGTGGCAAGATGAACCTTTTGCTGATGCTTGAGTTCTAGAGTTGGGAGGAAAGCTGCAGGGAAGGTGGTGCCTAGTTTGTTACCATACACTGCCTGCCCTATAGCTTCTCTCTTTCTACTCCCCCAGTTCTAGAATTCACAAGAATTAGCAAAAAGGTTCCTACAAACTGTACTAACAGAAGTGCCCAGTTTCTTATGATAAGCTTCTCCCTTGTTCTTTGTATGTTGAAATGTTTGTGAGTTATTCTAAGGTGGTGTATATAGATTGGGGCAGGTTCTTTAGTGCCCTGTGTCCTCTATCTCCCCCCTCCCTTTTCTCACAAATGCCTCTCGTCCAGAGTCTTTCTATTGTCTAGCATTGTACTTCTGGCCATTCCTTGGTATTCAGATGTTTGAGGGAATTCTGCACTAAAGGTATAGGCCAAGGCTCTTTTTGCAGGTCACTGACACAGTTTTTTGTCCCCAGCAGTCCACAGAGCAGTTCAATGGGCAGAATACCAACTTTAATGGAGGGAACTTCAGCAGCTACAGCCAGCCCAACATAAATGGGGTATGATGGAAATGGGAATCTGGGCCCCCTTGTGAAGCTTGCTTAACACCAGGGGCCAGAACATGAGGAGCCTTTGAGAGTTAAGCCACTTCTTACAGCAGCTCTTCTTGGTGGTGCCTCTCTCCCCCACCCACCAATATGATTATGCACTCAAACATAGACTCACACATACACACTTCTGTTTTGGCCCAGTTAGCCAGTCATTACCTGCCATAATAATTTTTGTCTGTTTTCCTGCAGCCTGCCCGATCAATGCCTGGCTACCCCAGCTCCCCACTGCCTGGGAATCCTACACCCCCAATGACTCCTGGCAGCAACATACCACCCTATATGTCTCCCAGTCAAGAAGTCAAGTCTCCATTCCTGCCTGACATTAAGCCCAACATGAGTTCCCTGCACCCTTCTCCCTCTGGTAAGTCTCATTCTCAGGGTTTCTAAGAGTCTGAACTCTCAGAAGAAAGATTATTGAAGGCTAGGTTGGGAATGAAGACAGTTTTCATTTTCACATAGGAAATCCTGAAAACCTTCAGTGAGTGTAGCAGATTCTGTGTTATCTAGAAAAGCCTTTTTTTTCCTGTGATAATCTTTTTTTTAAAAAGATTTTTATTGATATCTTTTGTTTTTCTGTCACCTACATTTCTCATTGTATTTATTCCTCCCCTTTCCTGAACTTATCCCCTGTGGCAGAATTTTTAAAAGAGGGAGGGAAAAAAAGAGTTCAGCAAAACTATCCAACACATTGAAGAAAGTCTGTCTAGTGTTCCACACTCATAAACCACCCACTTCTGCAAAGGAAAGATGCATTTGTGTTGTCCTATATCTCTTTTGAGGTCAAACTTGGTTCTTATAATTTCCAAGTATTCAGTTATTGTTGTGTTCTTTCCATTTACATTTCATAGTCATTCTCTGTATTGTTTTCCTGGTTCTGCTTCCTTCACTTCTCATTAGTTCTTATAAGTCTTAACCATGTTTCTCTGTATTCATTATATTCATCATTTCTTACAGCACAGTAATATTCCATTATGTTCATATACCACAACTTGTTTAACCATTTTCTAGTTGATGGCTATCTACATTTTTTCCAGTCCTTGGTTATTATAACAACAGTGTTGCTATAAATATTTTGGTGTATATAGGGGCCTTTCTTTTTGTCATTGACCTGTTTGGGGTCTGTGCCTAGCAGTGGAATCTCTAGGTTGCTAAGACAGTGTAAATGAAGAATTCAGAGAAACATGGGAAGACTTGTATGAACTGATGCAGAGTGAAGTAAGCAGAACCAGGAGAACAATATACACAATGACTACACTAATGTAAATGAAGACAACAGAATTCAGGTTGTATAGTGGTCAGTATTGATTCTCAGTAACCTAAGGGTTAAATACACTTCCTTGCTGTTAAGAAGTGATAAAGAGCAGAAAAAGTTGTATGTGCTGTCAGTCACAATCACTGTATTAGATGGTTTTGCTTAACTTTTTTATGTCAAAGGGATTATAAGGTAGTAGAATTTGGGGGGGGGAAGGGACTGTGTCAACACATCTTTTTTTTTTTTTTACATTAATCTTAAGTGAATGGAATTTAAAAAAAACAAACCCAACAAAACACAAAACCAGACAGTTTTCTTAGCTGTTTTAGAACTGTGGCAGATAGAGTTTGGGAATCTGAAACAGTCAAGCAACAAAGTGAAGGGGGGAGGGGATACCCTTAGGACTTGAGGGTCCTTAGGAAAACCTGAAGAGATCTCTGCCTTTTGTCTAGCCTCCAACCCTCCACAGCCTCTGGGGTGGGCTCTCCCCCCCACCAAAGCTTGGCAGGAGCAATGAGGCTCAGCTGGGCATCCCAACGGGGCCCCCCTGTAAATGGCAACGTAACCTTCAACTCCGAACATTCCATGACCGTTGAAAGTGACAGTTGAGAACAGGGGGATGCCCAAACACAGCCCCCAGCATGGCTCATCATGGCAGCATAGTGCAAGAGAGAAGGAGGGGGTGTGCCCTGGGCCCCCCTAAGAACCAGGAGGAAGCTGGGCGTCGTGCTCAGCCTAGTCGGAGAGAGGGTGGCATGCACCCCAAGTCTATGCTGCTGGTTGGGTGCCAGCTGGGCTCCCCTACCTCTGCCCAGCATCAGCTCAAGCTACACATCCGCTGGCACTGGGTGTCTCTGGCACCTGTGCCCGATACCAGCCCCTGCCCTCCCCTTGCAGGAAACCCATGTGATGAGCTGCGGCTGACGTTCCCAGTGCGAGATGGGGTGGTCCTGGAGCCCTTCCGTCTACAGCACAACCTGGCTGTTAGCAACCATGTCTTCCAGCTCCGTGACTCAGTCTACAAAACGCTGATGCTGAGGTAAGAGCCCACGCCTCCCTCTGGGCCCCCACCCCGCCACCAGCCTATGCTTATTCCCACCCCCCATATTTCATGGTAGACTTTCTGGGTTACGGGCTGTTTGTTTCCTCTTCCCTGGTTCAGACCTGACCTAGAGTTACAATTTAAATGCTATCATCACGAGGATCGGCAGATGAACACCAACTGGCCTGCGTCGGTGCAGGTGAGCGTCAATGCCACGCCTCTGACCATCGAGCGAGGAGACAACAAGACATCCCACAAGCCCCTCTACCTGAAGCACGTGTGCCAGCCTGGCAGGAACACCATTCAGATCACTGTCACTGCCTGCTGCTGTGTAAGTGACCCTTGGGCTACACAGTACATAGGAGCCAGGAGTGAGGAGGTGGGGTGGGCACATAGCCAGGCAAACATGAAACACAGATTAGTTAGTATGTCTGCACAGACAGATGTATAAACTTGTACAGGCATACTGAGAATGAATATCCCTGCCTGATGATAGGGAAAAGCTGCTAGGCCAACCGAAGATGTCTGAGTTTTATCACTAAAGGAAAAGGTACTGGATTCCCTTCCTTGCAAGCCAGACATTTGCCTTACAATCTCTTCTCTATGCCCACCAAAAGAGGGACACAGGTGCATGTGCTTCTGCCAGTACTGGACTCATTAGATTTGGAGTTGACATTAATTTGTATAAATGGTTAAGAAGGGCCCCTCAGTATAGGACCATGCTCCTGGAGTCCTGGCTCCTCATTGCAGAGATGCCAGGCCACATGCCAAGATTGAATCATTGCTTGCCATGAGGTTTCTTGGCCAGTTGTGGAGAAGGGAGTGGGAAAAAACCTCTCCAAATGGAGGTTACACCACCTCAATCAATATTCAACATAAAGAGTTATGAGGAGGAACCCCCCACCCTCCAGGTATATCTCTGCTGCTGTAAGGAAATCTGGATAATAGGCTCTTACAGGCCAAATTGCACAGGGCTCTGGAAATTGAATCCGGACCCAAAATAAGCAACAGTACTTATTGTGAAGAAGGAAAGCTAACCTTCGGCAGACTTCTCAGGCCCAGTTTTTCCTGTTTTTGGTGGAGAGATGGGGACTAGGAAATAATCATTTTGATTAATTCAGGAGGAAGGGGGATCAGTATCTCTTTTTTTTCTTTACAAGTAAACCCTGGGTAACAGCAGCTGTGCTTGAGGCTTCTAAATGAAGGCCAATGTGAGGAGAGAGATCTGTGTCAAATAGAGGCAGCCACCTGTGTTCCAAATGGGGCCAAAGGAACTTTTATCCCACACCTAAAGACTCACAGGGGAGGGGGACGATACAGGTACCTAGCTTCTTCCCTCTATTTCCTTCTCCTTTACCCAACATCGGCCCTGAAACTAGAGGAGCTAGACCCGGGGGCTGGGACCCAGCAAGCGGGGCACCCTCTGACTGCTGGTCTCTGCCCCCTTGACCCAAGCCTTCTTTCTGTGCAGTCGCACCTCTTCGTGCTGCAGCTAGTGCACAGGCCTTCGGTGCGCTCTGTCCTGCAGGGCCTCATCAAGAAGCGCCTGCTTCCTGCGGAGCACTGCATCACCAAAAGTGAGTGTTGCCCGCCCCTGCCAAGCCCTGCCATTCGGCCCGCCTTTGTGGGCTGGTCCTGGGGCTTCAGAAACCCTTCTGGCCTCCCAGATAGCTATTTCAGATTTGTCATCATGAGGCTGGACTCGGGTGCCTAATTAGCAACAGCCTTTCCCCATTTATATCCCTCAAGTATCCCCAGCTTCTCTAAGCTCAGGAGCATCTCATTTGTGTTTTCCTCCCAATGTTCAGTAAAGCGGAATTTCAGCAGTGGTACCATCCCAGGCACCCCCGGACCCAACGGAGAGGATGGTGTGGAGCAGACTGCTATCAAAGTGTCCTTGAAGTGTCCCATCACCTTCCGAAGGATCCAGCTCCCTGCCCGAGGACATGATTGCCGCCACATACAAGTAAGATGGTGGTATTAGAGCACTGTACCCCTTTCATCCCCTGGGGGAGAATTGGGAGCTGAGGTCATTTGTTTATCTTGTCATGTCTTGAGCCCAGTTTGAAGATTGGGATGCTGGAGCAGGAGGGTGAAAATATAGGTATTACCACAAACACCTGAAGCAATGTACAAACCCAAGTCATTCAACTTGGGTACTTCTTACAGATTTATGCATTATTATATGTTCTTGTCTATCCGTAAGGGGAAGAGAGTTCCCCCTACCTGCCACTAGAATGTAAGACAGCTGGGATTATTTCATTCTTTGTACATACTTCCCTAGCACCAATATAGTACCTGTTGTCACTTGTTGATTAATTGATTGTATCCAACCATTTTTTAGTGCTTTGACCTAGAATCCTACCTACAGCTGAATTGTGAGAGAGGAACTTGGAGATGTCCTGTCTGCAAGTGAGTATAAAGGATTATGCTTTCGGGAATCACCATGGGCTTGGGGATTGGGTGGGGAAAGCACCACAGCAGTGGGGGCAATGATGATAACTTGCATTTTACATAACATTTCATGCTTATCAAAGCAATTTGACATGCTACCTCACAACCTTGTGAAATATATAAGACAGGGTAAAGTTAGAGATGGAAAAACTTGAATTTCATAGAGATGGAGGGACTTCTCCAAGGTTTGTCATAGACATTGGGTGCCCAGAGAATGTGGTAGAGAGAGAAGGCTGTCTCTGAGGTAGAAACCTTGTCACTTAACTGATAACATATCCTCTGTTTCTTTGCAGTAAGACTGCGTTGCTGGAAGGCCTGGAGGTGGATCAATATATGCTGGGGATCCTTATTTACATCCAAAAGTAATTCTGATTGGATTTAGCCAGATTTTGAACTGATTTTTCCTGGGGCCACCAGAGGGCAGTCATGGCCATGCAAGACAATGCTGAGATGTCCTGAAATCTTTTCACCCATGTCACAGTTGGATCACAGAGTCCAGAAATTGGGCCCAGTGCCAAGTCAGGGATCATATATCCTACTAACTTAATGCTGCTGGGTACACACTGTAGATAATCAGCAATTCATTCCAAATCAATAAGGATTTGAGTTGGAAGATCTCACTTGAAACTCAAGGGACAATAGCAATGCCTTATACACATTAGGTACCCAGTAATTGTTTGTTAAATTGATTTGGGCAAAGAGATACTCAGAACTGAGGCTTAGTGAGATGGGAAAATGATAATAAAGAGATAAGAGTAGGGAGGTCAGTTGAGAAATGGGATGTATAAGATTATCAGTGAAGATATAGCATGTAATCAAAAGTTGATTGTAAGTGGACCATAACCTGTTCTTGTTTGTCTCCTCCCTTTCCCAGCTCAGACTATGAAGAAATCACCATTGACCCCACCTGTAGCTGGAAACCAGTGCCCATTAAGCCTGATCTCCACATTAAGGAAGAATCAGATGGGCCTGTTCTGAAGCGATGCCGCACCATGAGCCCTACCCATATGGTGATGCCCAATGTCATGGAGATGATTGCTGCTTTGGGCCCTGGATCTTCTCCCTTTGCCCCACTACAGCCTCCCTCAGCCCCTGCCACCAGTGATTATCCCAGTCAGAGTGAGTACCAGCCTGATTGTTTCTTTTATAGTTTGGAGTAAGAATCCTCAGGAACCTGGAATGGCAGAGAGACTATCAATGAGGGATTTGTCCCCATTCCTCTCCCCCTGTCCACCTGGCCTTATTCAGGGTAGAATGTGAATAAAATCTTGTTTTATGTATTCTCTTCCCACTCAAGGATATTTACAAAACTATTGCTATCAACAATAAAGGCTATCTTTTTCTCTTTCCGAATAGCTAGATCTAATGTAGACTTTTGGAATTGCTATCACCAGTAAGCTAGCTCTTTTAGTAAAACAAAACAAAACACACAACCAGACTACCCAGATGTTTTTTGTCCATCTTCCATCTTAAATGCATTTTAAAATTTAATTTGCCTAAAGTCATTGATTTCAAAATAAGTGTTAAGCCACAAAAAGGCAGTGTTATTTCATAGAATGTTCTCTCACAAAACAACTTTGTTTTGCAGGTTCTAACTTTTCAGGCCCCGGAAACTTCCCTGATTCTTTTCCCCCCACCACACCTAGCACCCCAACCCTTACTGAATTCACCCCAGGGCCACCACCAATCTCCTACCAGTCAGACATTCCTAGCAGCCTCCTGACTCCAGAAAAGCCTCCAGCTCCTTCCATCCCTGGACAGGTCAGTGCAATTTTGAGGTGAGGGTGGGGAAGCGGGTAGTTTAAAGAATAATTCCTGGTCTCTATATCTACAAAGGGAGGGAAATTAGTGGAGAACAAATGAATGCCTCCTCCTGTAATACTTCACTGTGTGACTTCCTCCTTCCTCTTCAGATGGCACCATCAGGCCATATGGACCCATCTCACAATCCTGGTCAGCAGGGGCTGCACAATCCCAATCTCAATGCCCCACCAGGGTCACAGCTCCATCATCGAAACCCACCCCCCCAGGCCCGGCAACCCTTGGGGCCATCAAGTGGGGCAGGTCCTAGTGGGGAGTTGGCCTTTAATTCTGCTGCAAGCATGATGGGGCAGCCAGGGATGCCTGGAACCGGAGAAGGGCCAGAGCCAGCTTTGGATGTAAGTATAGTTCACCTCTTAGTAACCATACCTCTCTGAGAAAGGTGAGACTCAAGGTCATTGAGAAAAGAGTTGTAGATAGGGAAAAAAAGGTCAGTTGTGTTTCTTGGACACAGGAATTGTTGAGTTAGGACTAGAAGAAACCTCAGAGTTCATTCAGTTCCCATGTTTTACAGATGAGGAAAAGGAAATTCAGAAAGATGAGGAGATTTAAGGAAATGCAGTTTTCTTTTATTCAGTAAAGGCAATGTAGAATAATGAATAAAGAGCCAGCCTCAAAATCAGAAGACCTGGGTTCAAGTTCTACCAGCCGTTATAACTCCAATATGATAAATTGTGAAGCAGGTGTTATTCTGGATTAATAGGGCTCCCTCACTGAGAGCTCCAGTAGATCTGAATGTGCCCCCACCCCTCAAACCACAGCTAGGCAGTGGGGTGGGGCAGAGTCAATGTAAGGCTAGACTTTTAGTCATTTGGAAGACCTGAGATCAGATTCCACCTTGGTTGGCAGAGAGAGCTCCCAACAGTTACAGTCATAGATCTTTGACTATCTATACAATAGCTGGATTAATGTTAAAAATTATTTTACCAGATGTTTTATAATGAACATGTCAAAGCACCAGCATCTGGAGGGTTGGCCCTATAATTGTAATTGGAGGGTTTGTCTCATAAACTGATATATCTGACGTAGATGGAGGGTGGTGTGCCAGCTGGGTTCATCTGTGGAAATAGGACTCAGACTCTGGCTTCTGACATTGTTCACTTTGTCTTCAGCTCCTCCCAGAACTGACCAATCCCGATGAGCTGCTGTCATACCTGGGCCCACCCGACCTCCCCACCAACAGTAACGATGACCTGCTGTCCCTCTTCGAGAACAACTGACCCTTGATTTCATTTGGATCCCCCAGCATAGGCTGGTCTCAGAACTGCCATGCCCACTCCTACCATCCACTCATTATTGCCCCTCAGTCCTTACACACTCACCACTGTTCTCCCTCATCCAGAGGCAGGGAAACTAAAGAGTTTCAGCTGCCCATATGTCATGCTCACCCAACCAAAGCCACTTCTGTCGTTGGTCAGACCTAGTAGCCACACACCGTGGATGGCCACTTCAGTCCGTCCTTCCTATCTGTTATGGCAGTTATTTCTGTTCAGTCCCCCTTCCCTCAGCTCTCTGCCAGCACCAGGACTGAGGCTTCCTTTCCTTGGGCCTGATGTATTTACATCTTCCCACTGCACAGGCCATCCACAGTGCCCTAGCAGGAGCCTTCCCCCATCTTACCCTGACTGGTACCAGCCCTCCATCTGACTCTGGCTTTGAGCCTTCTGTTTTATCTTCCTCATGAATGTGGCAGAGTTGGGGGAGAAGCCAAGCATGGTCTGTGGTGTTTTGGGCCCGTGGACTCTGGGAGGGCCCAGGGTTTTCTTCTTCCTGGCTTGATGATGAAGCCCTACTAATTAATCTTTAGTAGTTATTATGGATGTGGACCTAAAGACTACAGCAAGCCAGTGATACCCTTAGTTGGGTACTGAGGGGCTGTCTGTAGACTGGATCTCTCCCCACCAGCCTCGTTCTATCTGTGGCACCCGTGTTCCCTCTTCCCCACCCCAAGCCCAAGTGCAAGAGGCTGTGTAGGGTGGGGTTGGGGGGGGAGGGAGGTGATTAATTACAAAGCACAAAATGTACATAGTGTAGAAACACTAAAAGCAGGGAAAAAAAAAAGAAAAAAAAGCTATTTAAAGGAAAGCGAGTCCCTCTGTTGTACAGCCCCCCTGGTTCCCCTATTCTTTCCCCTGTTCCCATAAATGTGCATATTCCCTGACTTTGTATGAGTGACCATTCCATTGGGGAGTAGGGGTCCCAAGCTTCAGCCCTGGCAGGGAATATACTTGGGGGGGAGGGGGGAATTGTTATTCATCAGGATGTAGAAATTCTTTGGCTGTGTCCTTCATCCCCCAGATCCCCCTTTCTGCAAAGTAAACAAGTAACAGCCATGTTTTTAAAAAACCACCTTCCCTTTACCTATACCCCTGGGGAGAGAATCCAAGTGGTAAACTGTCCCTTTTTGGAAAACCATTGCATCCATCTGGCTTATGGGGCCAGAACCATGTGTGTAAGCAGTACTGCCCAGGGGGCCGTTTTGTGTATCCTGTTTCAGTATCTATATTAAAGGATTCCCTTTTGGTGGGCCTTGCTTGACTCACCTCCTTTGTGTCCTGAGGTGGGGAGAGGGGACCAGGGATGCTTCTGATTTATTCTCCCAGAAGCCAGTGAGATAGGGGTTGCTGTAAACAACAAGAGTAGATGTTTGCCCCTGCTCCTGGTGTTATGTTTCATAGCCCCAGATTCTCCGGCAGGTCAAATAACCTGGTCTTCTCCATTCTAGTGTTCTGGGGCATGACAGGTAGTAAGCACCAACTGTTAGTTACCTGGGATTCAAATAGGAAAAGACACGCCCATCCAAGGATTCTGATTTCTATTGATTTTGGGTCTACCTCACCACTTCATACTCCTGCTGGGAAGGAGATGTGAGGCTTCATGGAGACCAAAGCTACTCTCATTTCATCTGTTAGCACCACACTTCCTATTCTGTCTGCTCCTACTCCATTGGCAGGGGAACTGTTCCAGCCTCCTCTCTGGCCAAGGTTCAGTTATTCCAACCCCCATGGAAAATTCCTTTTTCCCCTGGAATTTTCCAAGTTTGGCTTCAACCTGAGGGTGATTCTGTGAACCATAGCCAGGACAAAAAGGAAATCTGGACTCCCTGTATGGAGATTTGCCATCTTTAGTCCTTCCCTGGGGATAAGATTCAAAGAAGCAACTGCCACCTTGGAGGACTAAGGGAAGGAAAGGCAGAGATGAGAGTCTGGGTCCCTGGTCTTCCCTATGCAATAGCCTGGAAACAGATACGCCTATTTGATGGGGTTATTACCCCATTAAATAGTATCTTAAAACTGCTCCCTTGGCATAGATTATGATGGAAAAAATCAGGCTGCAGAGAATGGGTGTACTAGGAAACTGATGGAGCAATGGGGGGAAGAGAGGAGGCATCACCATGGGGTGGGAACAGGCGTGACAGGGTGTGTTGTGTATACTGGGGCATGGTTGGGACAAATGTTTTAAAGGAACTTGTGAAGACTTGAAGGAACCAAATGATTTGTAATCAACTTTTTCCTACCAGAAGTAGGTTGAGTGCTGCTGCTTCTCTGAACCAGCCAGACTTTGATGCCCCTGTTGGGAGAGGGCTTCATGACATTCAGAGTTCCCACTACTCAAGCAGGCAGATCCAAATGTGTTTCTTCTCAATTTTTTGATATCCTGAACTTTTAAAACACCAGATAAAATAGCATTTCCATAGGGATAGTAAAACAAGGGGGAGAGGGGGAAAGGATAGTGCATGAACGAAACTCCGTATCTTGATTGTGTATAGCTTTTTTAGATCTCAAATGTATTCGATATTAGAGCCTCTAAGTCTCAGGATGCAGGTTCCTTCCTCAACATTATCTCCAGTTCCTGTGTGCCAAGCACAGTGCTAAACACGGGATACCAAGAAAGCTAGAAGGCGACCCTCGACCTCAAGGAGCAAGCAGTCGAATGGACTTATGTGCAGGCAGCGGTATGTGGTTAAGTGTCTAGTCTAGAATGTCTATGTAATGGGTTTAACTAGTCACTGGGCTAGCAAGTATTAAGCTCCAGCTAGCTGCTGGCCTTCTGAATATTCTTAGACCAAGCTACAAATACCTTCAGGCCATCGCCATACCCAACCCATCCTTCGGCGGATTTTAACCCACAATTCTCAATCACACAGGATTTACTTCCCACCCTCTCTGACCTGTTCTGCTCTTGTCTTTCCCTTCCCACCTGTGTGGGTGAGTAGATTCTATGGGAATGTACCTTACTAAGAGACAGTAGAGAAAGCATCTTGCTTGGGCTCACCTGCTATTGCTTCCCTCGTTTTCTTCATCGTCATGAATACAGTAGTATTTATTCCCCACCCTCACATAAGTCATGAGTCACTTCTATTGTAGCTGCAAGGCATCTAAAAATAGCTATTTTCTTCCTTCCATTCTCACCTCTCAGGTCAGAATCTTAGTTCTTATTTAAGAGAAATGAGAAGCAAAAGCACTGAAAATCGTTGCATAGCCAAAATCAGAATTAAAGCCTTTTCTGGTCTGCCAATAAATCTTAGGCCATTATCAACATTATTAGTAAATATTGGTCCCTGTTATGTACAGAATCCCCTGTCGGATGCAGGGATCTGTCCTTGGGAGTGTAAAGGCTGGCTGGGGAGATGGCATTCTCACTGGAAGATGAATGACAGCTAAGGTTAGATGCTAAATGGTATTATCTCCTCCGTGCGATTACTTGGGGGTGGGGGTTGATGGGGAAAGGAATAAGCATTTATGTAATTCCTGTTGTGTGCCAAGCACTGTGCTATGTGCTTTACAAGTATCTCATTTAATCCTCATAACCCTTTGAGGCAGGTGAAGCTGAAGGAACAAGGTAGGCAGGTTAAGTGACTTGCCAGTGTTCACACAACTGATGGATTTGGGCTGGATTTCAACCCAGGTCTTCCTGACTCTAGGCCCAGCGTTCTGTCCACTGTGTCACCTACAGGTCGAATATCTAAAGCCTCATATTTAAATTTAACATCTGAGAGTGGCGGTATGATGTGGGCAGAGCACTGAATGTCAAGTCTGAGGCCCTGAGTGTGAATCCTGCCTGGTTCTTATTGCCTGAGTCAGCTTTGGCAAGTCCCTTAATGTCTTAAGTTCATTTCCTTCTCTAAAATGAGAGGATTGAAAGAGAAAGTCCCATTACTTCCGAGAGCAGTTCACTCCCCTTGGCTCTAATTGATAGGTAGTTCTTATAAATTAAATCCAGCCTCTCTGTAACTACCACCCATTTCTCCTTGTTTTGGAAGATAGCTGTCATGATCCAACCCCAGCACCCCAAGTTTCCAGGCTTACCATTCCCAGTTCCTTCAGTGAATTTCCCCTAGCCTGGCCTTCAGCACTCAGTTTCTCCGATAACCCTCTGTAGCAGCAAGCACCCCAAGCGTCCTCAGGGTTTGCAGCTACCACAGGTTCTTGGATCTGCTTTGTTAAAGGAAAGCAACTCAAAATGGGTTAACAAGCTTACTTTAATCAGTCAGACATATATCGTTTACCTTGTTCAGGAGAAAAGGTCAGCACCCTGAACCTCAAAGTATACAGGCATAATTATCAAGACAGAAACATCAAGTAGACAGCTTTCCAAACTGTCCAACCATTACATCCATACCCAGTCAACATCTGGGTTTCCACATTCTGGGTTTTTCAAAGCCGGGGGACTCTCAACAACAGCTTCCCAGAATTCAGATCAAATCACAGAATACTTCTCAAAGTGAGTCCCAAAACAAAGCTACACATCAGGGCTTATATAGCCTTCTCCTGGCTCAGAGAATGTAACAACCTTATTGACTCACTGGCCAATCAAGAAGTATCTACTGAAAAACAAGCCTCCCTCCCCAGGCTTCAGGTGCATTTTAGCCTAGGGGCAGGGAAGATCTTCCAAATTTGCATTCCCATTACACCCTCCCACAAAGGCCAGACCAATCCAGAGCCCGGCTAACAGCACATTAATGTCCTGCAGCTCCTCCAACATTGTCATTTTACTTCATGTCAACTTCGCTGATCTGAGATCAAGTTTCAGAGTGGCTTTAATTCAAATGTCTCTGCTTTAAATCAATCGAGCAATGTTTATTAAGTGGCTACTATGTGCCAGGCACTGTGCTAAATGCTGGGGATTCCAAAGAGGCAAAAGTTAGTCCCTGCCCTCAAGGGATTTACAATCTAAGGAAGAAGACAATATGCAAACAAATACATAAAAGCAAGCTATATGTAGGATAAAGAGGAAATAATGAACAGGGAAGGTGATTTGGAGCATTCTGTCATACAACTATTGAATTTCTTCCTTGAAAACTGCCTAATCATATCCTTTGACCATTTATCAATTGGTAAAAGACTCTCATTCTTATAAATTTGAATTAGTTTGCCATAGAGCACTGCTTACAGGAAGATCTGAGTTCAAATTTGACTCCAGATACTGACTAGCTGTGTGACCCTTGGCAAGTCACTTAACTACTATTTTCCTTAGTTTTCTCCACCACAAAATGGAGGTAACAAAATCAGCTACCTCCCAGGGTTGTTGTGAGGATCAAATGAGATATTTGTATAGTGCTTAGCACAGTGTCTAGCACATAGCAGACACTATAGAAATGCTGTTGTTGCTATAACTTCTGACATCTCCTCCTGTCCTTTGCTCCTGCCCCATAAAGTCTGTGCAAGGCCTGGAATCCTAGTCTTAAACATCAGTCCCAATGACTAGGGTTCTGCTACCTGTAGCTACTCTTCCCTGAGATTTACTTCCTGCTTGCACTTCTGCCACGTGCTCCTTTGCAGGTGGGCTGCCTGGACTTCTAGCTGACTTATTGCTGAACATCTCTGACTAACAACCACCTGCCTTAACTTCTTTCCACTGGTTGTCTCTGGTACCTCCTTCCCTATTACTCTGGGTTTGTCTCTTCCTAGATCACAGAATGCCAGAATGGCTTATTTACCCCATTAGGACTGGGGAAGGATGAGCTGAATTTTGTTCAAATTAAGTTGGAAGCAGCAACAGGACACTCCCTCTTTCTACACACTTGAAATCCCATCCCTCCTCAAAGACCCAAATCTCTCCCTAGAAATTTTCTCTGACCAATCACTTTCTCCCTACTTTGAGATTTCCCATCTGCTCCATCCATCTAGTCTTTGCGGCACCCTGTAACACATCCTATGAGCTCTCTTCACTTCTGTGTCCTCTCTCCAACTACAGCCAGTGGTACCCGAAGGGTGTGCTACAGCAGAGTACTGTGCTGGGAACTGGATGAAACAGCCATATGAACGAAGCTTATACTTGCAGTCGTACACACTGAAGTCTGGAGATTTTCCCATGATGTGCTTTCTTTACAGCAAAGAATAATAATAATGTGACATGAACAAAAAAAAGTTTGAGGACCACTGCTTAACATTCCCAGTTCCTTCAACTAATTTTTCAGGACCTAGCCTTCAGCACTCAGAATTTCTCCAATAACCCTCCCACAATGGCCAGATCAATTCCCCCTAGACTCTAAATTCTCTCAATGGAGAAACTCAGCTGCAGAGAAGAAAGCAGAAGATCGGCTTCATCTCCTGGCTTTTCAGCTATTCTATGATTCCATTTCATTCCTCCTCTGTAACTCCTCTATGTCTGTCACCCCTCAACAAACATTGATTAAGTGCTTACTGTATGCCAGGCACAGTGCTAAGAGTATAGGTCCTTGAGATGCACAGTTCCTTGAAGAGGTACCATTGTGTATATTAGGGAATGGATGAAAGAACTGTGGTGTGTGAATGGAATGGAATAGTACTGCACTGTAAGAAATGACAAATATTAGCAATTCAGAGAAATATAGAAAGACTTGTAAAAATACACAGTGATGTAAGCGGAACTAGTGGAACAATATACCCAATGATGATAAGGAAAACATAAAGAATAATCAAACGTAACACCTATGCTGGGCTCCATGTTCCAACTTGCCCTGGAAAGTTAAGTGCCATCCCTCTGGGTGGTTGCTGCCTCATCTGCCAAGGATAACCCTGTGGGTGACTATCCTCCCAACACTGTACCTTAGAAGCTTCCTCTTGTGTGTGTGCTTCCTCTTAACAATCAGCCAATAGACTTCGTTAGCTTTTTAGAAAATATATTTACTGAAATGGCACAAAAAAAGAACAGTAGTTACAAAACATTTCCCCCCAAAACCTGGGGCATTATTCCACAAAATTATACTGAATCCAGGAATGTGAGTGTGAATTAGTACAGTGGTTGGAAAGCATACATGTAGGCAACATACACATGACCAAGGTAATTCTGAAACAATGAAATTTCAATGCTCTTTCTTTCTCTGAAGGGTACACATGAAGTTCTTCGTGGGGTAAGGGTTTGGTGATACAGCAAAGTGGCACAGTGGATAGTGCTCTGGTTCTAAAATCAAGGAGACAGAGCTGGGTTCAAATTTACCTTAAATACTTCCTGGCTATGTAACCTTGGGCAAGTCACTTAATCTGTCTGCCTCAGTTTCCAGGACAATAAAATGGTAATAATAAAAGCACCTCCCTTTCAGAGCCACCATGAGGATCAAATGAGATAATACTTGTAAAGAGCTTAGCATACCACCTGGCATACAGTAGGCACTTAATAAATGTTGGCTTCCTTCCTTTAGTGATGGGTGGGTCAATCTACTATTGAGCAAATTGTCTTTTTGTTTTGATTTCACAGTCACTTCTGAATATAGCCATTACCAGACTCAGCTATCCTTTCTTTTTCTGGAGAGTCCACAAGAAGTAAAATGTGGGGCAAGGTATCAGTGATGGGTGAGTCAATCTGGCTGCTGGGCTAGTTTAGACAGGTTGCTCAACAAATGGGCTACTACAGGAATGGGTCAGGCTCCATATAAGGAGTAGACCTTTGCAGTGGAGAATTTAATCCCGAATCCCCAAACCCATTAGAACTTTGGGAATTTCCCAGTCTGTTGTGTCCTGGAACTATCAGTATGCTATCTGAAATCATCATCCTTGACCCGCACGTAGCCTTCTGACCAAAGGAAACAAAAAAGCTTTGGTCTCTAGGAGTACTATTCTCCTCTGCCTAAGACTGTTTTTATCCCCTATTGAAAAACGGGTGCATTTTTTTAGGGAGAAAAAAAATCTGAAATGGCTAAAATTTGAAAGTGGGTGCTGGGAAGTTTGGGAACATTAAGGATCCTTATTCTGGGCACGCTATATAATCCAATTTGTCTTTTTATTAAACACACACATGTATATAGGACTTCTTCAGAAGTGCTTCTGAAGAGTTTCAGCTCAGAGAAAGCTCAGCCACTAACATTTCCACAGGACTCCATCTTTGGCTCTGGATGGGTGATTCTACTAGATTCCTCAGGCTCACTCACTGTTCTATGAGCAGTGGCAAGCTTCACCACTTCTAGCCTCTGGCTCAGCTTTTTTTCAGCAAGGACAATGACACTTAGCCTAGGATTCATAAAAAAAAAAAAAAAGCCTCATACCTTTTGACTCCCACAGAGCCTCAGCTCTGAGGTTTGGCGGGAAGTGGGGATATGTCTAGCCTCTCCAGTTCCCAAAGTATCCTCCTCCAGTGAAAGATTCCACCCTTAAGGTTATCCTCCACTTACCTACACTTTCAAGATCCCAGTTCAGGTCTTGAGCCGAAGAGTGTGGCTAGTAGGGAAGGATGGGACTAAGGTCCTGAAGCTATCTATACCCAACAAGCAAATTCATTGTCCTTGCTGGCCTTTTTATATGCAACTGACCTAATCAAACCTCTGACCCCTTTGTAAGGTCTGGAGTGCTACCTTCCCATCTCAGAAAGGGTTTCCCTTTTATATTTAGATGTTTCTGTCTTTTACTACTTCCAACTTTCAGCTTTGCTTTTACTCCTTCCAGCTTTCAGCTTGGCTAAAATCCAAATGAGCATATCTTTATATAAAACCAAAGCCAAAAGCTCAGTAATTGTAATGACCAATCTTGCTCCACCCCCCTTTAGAGATGAAGAATTTAACCTTCCTTCTTTATTTGGAGAAGTGAGGAAGTATGGGTGTGGAATGTTTGTATAAATACTGTTAAACCAGGTCACTGTTGGTGGTTTTGTGTTAAAAAAAAAATGAATTATTATATTGGAAATTTTATGGTGTGGTTGAGAAATGGGAAAAAGTATATTCAGAAATGATTATGAAGCAAAACCAAAAGGTACTAATAAAACTTTCTTCTAAAAGATGGCGTCATTAGCAATATTAGCAAGAAAACTGGGTTTGAAAGCTGGATAGGGATGGTGTACTTTAACTTCTCTCATTTTCAGCTCCCTCACCTGGAAAGCAAGGAGAATTCACCTCACAGAGTTGTGTTGCTGCTGTTTTTAATGGGAACATATATTAAATAAGGTTTCACTTACTAGCAGAAATAAGCCTTTGAGCTTGAATGATGGTGCCCAACCTCTGGAGATGCAAAGTTTGGGAGTCACCTGGAAGGCTGAAAGCCTTAGGGATGGGTAAGTCATCCCTTAGCTCATTTCTGAATGATGCAGCACTATCAATATTTGAAGGTAAAGCCAAGTCCTGAGGATCCAGAGGCCTCAACTAACTTTGCCAACCTGGCTATTTTTCTTCTGCCTCCCCACTGTAGGAGGATTGTTGTTCAGTAGTTTTTCAGTCATATCGGACTCCTTGTCACCCATTTGGGATTTTCTTGTCAGAGATACTGGAGTGGTTTTCCTTTTCCAACTCATTTTACAGATGAGGAAACTAAGGCAAACAGGGTTAAGTGACTTGCCCAGGATCACTAACTAGTGTGTGAGGCCATATTTGAACTCAGGAATATGAATCCTCCTGATTCTAGGCCTGGCACTCTATCCACTATGCCACCTAGCTGTCCTTTTAAGAGGATAGGGAACTTCAATTCTATAAACATTTATTAAGCACCTATTATATTTGAGACATTATGGTAGATAGATACAAAGAGAAGAAATAAAAATGAGTTGGTCCTTCCCAACAAGGAGAAATACAAAGTAATTTGGAGAAGGAGAAAATTTGTCTTATTTCTTTGAAGTTCTCCCCTTCTCTCTGTAAGCATGACCATAGGAGGAGAACCAGGAAGGTAAACAGACCCTGAAAGCTCAGAGACACCTTGAACTCTTGTCTTTCCCATTCATTTAGTCACAAAATCCTATCGATTCTACCTCTATGCATAGCTCTAAAATCAGGCTCTTTTCCCCTTCCCATCACTACCATCCCCTTTAACTAAGGCCCTTAATAATTTCATTCTGTCAACAAGGCCACACTATGGTGGTAGTTCAAGGGAAGAGGAATACAGAAGCAAAAATAAATCAACTCCTGCCCTGAAGGATCTTAACATTCTATTGAGGGAAACATGTACATAGATAAGTATATACAAAATGCATTAATGCAAAGGGGGTATAGTAACAGCTGGGAGAAACAAGAAAGGCATATTGGGTGTGGCCCTCGAGCTGAGCTTTGAAGGAATCTAGGGATTCTAGAAAGTGGAAGGAATAGCGCTAGGTTTGGGGAATAGCCTTGGCAAAGATCAGGAGAGAGGAGATGGGCATCATGTGTGAGCAATATCACCTTGTGATAGCCTGGCACCTCGTCCTCTCCTTCCTGCCTCATGACAAAAATCTCTAGCTTGGTCACTAAGCCCTTCTGGTGTAGGGGTGGGGGTGGGGGTGCAGTTGTCTATCAGGGTTGCTTACCAAGGGTCCAAAGTTATTCTGTGATCTTTGAAAGATTATGGAGAGTTCACTTTGGCAACTCATATACTAAAACTGGCAGGGCTGCTAGGTAGCACAGTGACTAGAGCACCAGGCCTAGAGTCAGGAGGATTCATCTTCCTGAGTTCAAATCTGACCTCAGACTCTTACTAGCTGTGTGACCCTGCACAAGTCACTTAACTCTATTTGCCTCGGTCTCCTCATCTGTAAAAAAATGAGCTGGAGAAGGAAATGGCAATCACTCCAGAATCTTTGCCAAAAAACAACAACACACACACAGAGACACATATACACACATACACAGACACACACAAACACACACACCACCCCAAATGGGGTCACAATGGGTTTGAAATGACTGAACAGCAACATACTAAAACTGGAACAATATAGAGATTAGCATGGCCTTTATGCAGGAATGACATGCCAATTTGTGAAGTATTCTATATTTTTTACTTGGAAAAAAAAAAGACGGATCATGGAGAAGGCTCTCAGCAAAGGCAGTAAACTCTTGGGACCTACGTTTTCAGATATGGCCAAAGTCTTGCTTTGCTTGACCATGTTACTTTACTTGTTGCAAAAGGATAGTTCTGTTGATGTGAAGGGTGATCTTACAGTGATGTAAGAGAAAAGCATTTAAAAAAAAACCCAACATTTAAGAAAAGAAAGAGCAGTTTTCTAACTGGAAAGGTGAAACTGGCCTGAAGAAGTAAACTGTATCCCAATTTTCAAAAAAGGGAAGATGTTATAATCTAAAAATAATAAGCTAGTGAGCTTGACTTCGATTACTGGCAAAATTCCAGGATATATTATTAAAAGGATGGTTTGTGATCATTTATTTTAAAAATAATTTTTATGGATAACTTTGTTTTTATGTCACCTGCATTTCCCTGTATCCTCCCTCTCTTCTCAGAGAGCTAATCCATATAACAAAATGTTTTAAAAAGAAAAAAATTTAAGAAAAGGAAAGAAAACAATCCTAAAAACTGAGCAAGGTGACTCTATTTGAAGGTATTTGAAGGGTTGCCTTGGGGAAGAGGGATTTGACTTGTTTGTTTTGCTTGACCAAGGGCAGAATTGACGGAGCACGAGTGGAAGTTATGACAAAACAGATTTGGGTCTGCCATAAGGAAAAATTTCCAAATGATTAGAGAGTCATATCCCAGGAGACAGTATTATTCTTCCTCACTCTGGATCTTCAAAGCAAGGCTAAATGACAGGTTGCCCTACATGACTCTGTGGTCTATTGCAACCCTGAGATTCATTCTAAGTCTCTTTCCTTCCTACAGGAAATGATGGGGGTGGCGCTGGCTGTGGGGGAGGTAGAGGCTTTGGACTTTCATTCATTCAATATCCATTTATATAAATTTATTGACTCTGAAAAGTGCTTGTGGAATAAGTGATTGAATGAATGTATGAATAAATAACCATCTACCATGTGTCAGGCCTTAGATATAACACCTTACCATGTGTTAGCTACTAGAGAAAAAAAAAGACAAAAACAAAGTTTCTGGCCTGAAGGAACTTAACACTTTTTTTTTCCTGGTCATGGTTCCTGGTTCCTTTTCTTCCTTATTGGATACCTAGGCTACTGAGCTAGGCAGACTCATCTGCTCTATGGGATATTTCTTACCTTTATAACCTTTGTTATATTATAACATATAACATTACATTATAACCTCATTTTTTTCCACATCAGTCTTCCTGATAAATTTGGGGATATCCTCAATTCCACCTCGAATCACCCAGTCCTGCTGATCTAATACCAAGTTTGTTAGTCCCATCCCAGACCCATTTTTATCTTTCTCTTGATTGTCTTATGTCTGCTTTATATCACCCAACCTTGAAAGCCCCGGGCCACTTCAGACTTTTTCCTTTCCCACTCTGTCACCAAATCCTATCGATTCTACCTCTACCATAGCCCTAGAATGAGACCACTCTCTTCCCCTTCCCATCATCCTACCCTAGTTAGCTAAACTCCTTAATACCTCTCACTTGACTTGATAGCTTCCTGGCTGGTAGCTGTGGCTTCAGCCTCTCTCAGGTTCAAGCTATCATTCATCCTCAGCAATATTACTCCTCCTAAAGCACAAACAGCACTGATCACCTCAATCCCAATTCAAAACCTTTACTCTATCAGATTCCCTAGCAGATAAATATTCATTCACTTCACAAACATTTATTAAGTGCTTACAATGTACCAGACTCAATGCCAGATAGATGCTGAGGATACAGGGACAAAAATACAACACACCCATGACATTCTACAAGCAGAGAAATAACATGTGCATAGAAAGGTAAGCATAAAACTCAAATTATTTGAATTCAATTATTGTCAAATATTCAATTTTGAATTCAAAATTCAAATATTTTCTGGGAAAAAGTATCAACGGCTGAGGGGATCAAGATGGCCTCCCATAAGGAGGCTGTACTTGAGCTTTAAAGGAAGCTTGGGATTCTAAGAAGTAGAGTTGAGGGGAAAATACCTTCCAGGCATGGGGTATAGCACAGCCTGAACAAAGACAAAAAGATGGAATGGCCATATAAAGGAAACAGAAAGTAGACCACTATCCCTTTGAAACCTAAACTCCATCTATTATTCTAACTTCACCTACTCTACCTCCAATCATTCTGGACTATTCATTCCCTGTTTCTGAAATATGCCCTCATACTTTCCAGAGCCTAATGTCTTTATTCAAACAATTTCTTGACCTGGAATGCCAGATCCAAATCCCGTCTGTGCCTGATGAAACTGAGACCCAAATATTACCCTTTTTATGAAGTCTTGGGCTGGTCTTAGAGCATGAGGTCAAGATTAAAAAGGGAGTGTCCCTGTGTTCCATTAATATCCATATATGATGTCAAGAGATCCAGATTAAGGCTCAGATGGGAGCATCCTGATAGGCAGGTACCTACCATCACTGGTGGGCCAGTCGACATGGCTAGAAGAAGTAGCTAATTAGTTTTGGTTTCCTGGTTGCAGATTGAACTTCAGGGATTAAAGTTTTGCCTTATCACTTCCTCCCCACAGCAAATCTAAAGTGATTACTCTCTAATCCTCTAACACTTTTCCTGGGATCAAGTCTTTCCTAAGAGAATATTCCCAAAGGATCTCACACTGAAGTACCTTGGCACTTGAGAAGCAACAATATTTTAGTTAATGGCCAGTCACCTCTTCAACACCTTCCTGCCAAAGACAAGTAGGATATTTTCCGCTAAAAGCAAAACACAACAAAATAAGTCAAAATAAGAAAGGGTTTTGGTGCTGGTGTAGAGGTGTGTATTGTTCCTGAGTCAGAAAGTCTGTCCTGAGACAAAGAGACAGAGACTCTTCAGCTTTGGGTGAGGGCAGGAGATGGCACTCTTCTGTAGACCTCCCCTATTCTCTCTGGATCACTGGGGCTGGGATTGTTTTTCTTGACTCATCCTGGCTAAAGGAACTAGTTAGAGACAAGCCCGGTCCTCTCCCCACACACCCCCTGCAGGCAAACACTCATGCCATGGGCTCCCCCTCCCACCTCTCAGGGTTTTAAAGGGACAAGTCACTTCATCTTTCTCTTCCTCCCCAGGTTTAAAGTAGGTACCTGGAAGGACAGGGGGAAAATGCTTTTTTCTTCTTTCTGGTAAGTGCTGCAATAAGAAAATGTTAATAACAATTAAAATGTCTGTTCTTACCCTTTTTTAAGCAGGGAAAAATCTTTCCTCTTTCTCCCTGATCATTCTCTCCTTCCTCTGACCCCTTATGGGGTGTTCTATTCAAGAGCCTGCTACCTCACTACTTTTTTCCATTCAATAAGTATATAAAGATTAAAGAGGCAACCTCACAAAAGGTATGGGGAACAGACCTGGATTCAAATTCCTCTTTAGTTACACACAAGTGCACTGGGAAGCTCGGTGGGATCTGCAGGGTGATTCTGCAGCCCAAAAAGCTAATGCAATCTTGGACTGCATTAACAGAGGCCTAGTTTCCCAGACTAAGGAGATGATTGGTCCTACTGTACTTGGCATGGATCAAAGCAAAGCAGCAGTATCAAAGTCAGTTCTAGAGACTACAGTACAAGAAAGACATTGCTAAATTAGAGAGGATCCCCAAAGTGGACAGCAAGGAAGGTGAAGGACTGCAAGTCCATACTATATGACGCTCAGCTGAGGGAACTGGTAGAAGAGAAGACTTGACGTTGACAAGGTCTTTTTGGTTCAAACATTTGAAGGGCTGGCATGTTGAAGGTGATTAGATTTAATCTGGTTAGTTCCAGAATGCAGAACCAGGAAGCGTTGGTGGAAGTTGCAAAGAGCCAAATTTAGGCTCCATATATGGGAAAACTTCCTAAGAGTTTGAGCTGTCCAACTGTGGAATGGACTGCCTTGAGAGGCGGTCTGCAAGCAGAGGCAGGATGATCACTTGTCAGACATATTTCAGGGGGGATTCTTTTGGGGGCAGGGGCTAACCTAGATGGCCAATGAACTCTCTTCCAATTCTAAAAAGTGTGGTGATTAGGTGAAGTTGTGTGACACGGGCAAGACATGTAAATCTGGACCGATTTATTCTTTTGTAAAATAACACTACTTGATATTCCTCCCTTTACAGGATGATTGTGAGGCTCAAATGAAATACTGTATAAAGCTCTTTGCAAACCTTAAAGTGCTATGTAAATGTCAGTTACACATATGTACATGCATGTATTCATACATACATAATCAAAATTGTCTAATTTCTTCCCTAGTTCTTTTACCTTTTCTTAATCTCCTAAAACAGGCAGCTCTGCATGAAATTATGCCCTGTCATTGCAAGCCTTCTCCCCCAGCCCCCAGCCATGCACACACACACACTTCTTGGAAGAGATGGGGTACTTATGAGTATGAAACTGCATATAAAAGGTCAGACTTTTCCTATGTGTTGATTAGCTTTACTGAATTGTTTTTTCTCCTCTTTTGGGACAAGGAGGGAAGAATGGTATATTAGACAAGGTAGACAATGAAAAATAGAGTTAAAAATGTATTTCCTTTGTTTTTGTTGAAAAAGAAAGGAGTATTTTAATAAGCAAATAAGCAAAAAAAATGTGTTTTCCAAAAAAATTGTGTCCTTGTATGTAAGAGCATCCCCAGTACTGAGCAACATCGGTAAACCTCACAGGCAGCCTTAGGGAGGTGCCTCATGCCTTCGGTCTCTCCTGCCCTCCTTCCAACTACAGGAATCCAGGGAAAATGGATTTTAAAATGATAATAATAATTAGAACTACAGAGGCCTCTCATCTTGCAGCTGACCATTTTCCTGCAGGGCTTTAGGCTGGTCCATGGCCCAGAAAGACACCTCTGGCTTCTCAGAAACCTTTTGTCTTCCTTCCAACCTCAAAAGCTGCAGAGATGACCTAGTTAATTTACATGCTGCTGCTGCTGGAGCTGCTAGAGCTGCTGGATTATTCTCAGCTGGGAAGTGTGTTAGTGGGAATAGCCTGGGACTTGGTGTCAGGGGGCCTGAGTCTCCTGAGGCTGAAAGATTTGAAGCTGGAAGGAACCTCAGAGGACACCTAGTTTAATACTAATTAATAAGAGTCTTGGAGGCCTAGAGAGGTCAGACTATGTGCCTAAGGTCACACAGGCAATAAGCAGCAGACAGACTTAAAAGCCAGCTCCTCCGAATGCACAGTCAGTGTTCATTGCAGTGAGTCAGGCTGCCTCTCAAATGAGCTTTGGGGACTGTGGGCAAGTTATTTAATTTCTCTGAGGTTCAGTTTTCTCTTCTGTAATCAATCAGGAAACATTTATCAAGCACCTAGTAGGTGCCAGACACTGTGCTAAGCACTGGGGATACAAAAAGAGGCAAAAGACCTGCCCTCAAGGAGCTTACAATCTAATGGGGGAGAAAACATTCAAATAAAAAAGACAAACAGGATAAAGAGGGAAAACACTACAACTAAGAGGGGTTGGGAAAGGCTTCCTCCAATAAGAGATGGGATTTTAGTTTGGGCTGTAAGGAAGCCAGGAAAATCAGGAGGCCAAAGAGTTGAGGAAGGAGAGCATTCCAGGCATGGGGGACAGCCAGCGGAGATGCCCAGGGTTGGAGAGATGAGTGTCTTGTTTGTGGAATAGGCAATGTCACTGGATAGAAGTGGCAGGGGGTAAGGTGTAAGAAGGCTGGAAAGGTAGGAGGGGCATAGGTGATGAAGGGCTTTGAAAACAAAACAGAACATTTTGTATTTGATCTTGGAAACAATAGGGAGCCAGTGGAGGCAGGGGTGACATTATAGTAACTATGCTTTAGGAAAAATCACTTTTGGCTGAATGGAGGATGTATTGAAGTGGGAAAGAGACTTAAGGAAGACAGAACCACCAACAGGCTATTGCAATAATCAAATTGTGAGATGACAAGGGTCTGCCTGAGAATGGTGGCAGAGTCAGAGGAGAAAAGAGGACTTATTTAAGGGAGAATAATGTGGAAACATGTTTCCATGACTGCACATATATAACCTGCATCAGATTGCTTGGGAAGAGGAGACGGGAGGGAGGGAGAAAAATTTGGAACTCAAAATCTGATTTAAAAATGAATGTGAAATTATCTTTACACATAATTGGAAAAAATACTATATACTAATAATAAATAAATAAATAGAGATGTCACAAAGGTGAAATCAACAGGTTTTGGTAACAGCTTGGATATAGGGATAAGAGATAGGAGTCAAAATTAACTCCTAGGTTAAGAAACAGAGGGATTAGGAGAAGACTGTTGTCCTCTACAGTAATAGGGAAGGTGGAGGTGAGGGGAGGATTTAAGAGGAAAGATAAGGAGTTCGATTTTGGACATGTTGAGTTTAAGGTGTCTAGTTCGAGATGTCTGAAAGACAGTTGGAGATGTGATATTGGAGGCCAGCAGAGAGGTTTGTATAGGTAGATATAGAGGTACAGAATAGGTCAATCTGAGAATCATCAGCATAGAGATGGTTAATTAAATATATGGGAGTTGAGGAAATTATCAAGTGAAGTGGTATAGAGGGAGAGGAGAAGAGGATCTAGGACAGCACATTGAGGCTTCTCAGATATGGTGGAAAGAATATGATCTGGAAAAGAATCTAGCAAAGTACACAGAGAAGGCATTGTCAAGTACGCCAGAGGAAAAACAAGAGAGAGTGGTGTTCCAAAAACCTAGAGAGAAGAGAGTATCAGAGGGGTAAGAGTGAACAACAGTGGCAAAGGTTGCAGACAAATCAAAGAGAATAAGGATTGAGAAAGGCCATTGGATCGGGCAATTAAGAGATCATAGTTAACTTTGGAGGGAGCAATTGCATTGGAATGATGAGGGGGTTGGAAGGATTGGAAGCTGGATTGTAAGGGGTTAAGAAGAGAGTCAGAGAGGCAGCCAGGTGGCTCAGTGAGTAACAGCACCAGCTCCAGGATCGGGATGACCTGGGATCAAATCCAGGCTCAGACACTTAGCACCCACCCAGAAACACCTGGCCGTGTAACCTTGAGCAAGTTACTTAACCCTGATTGCTTAAAAAAAAAAAAAGACAGTCAGAAGAAAGAAAATATAAAATTGAGATAATAATGCAAATATCATTTGCCTCCAAAACAAGTGGTTGACCCCACCCCAATTACAAATAGGAACTTTTTTTTTGCTTTTTTGGAGGGCAATTGGGGTTAAGTAACTTGCCCGAGATCACCGGCTAGTACCGTGTTTCCCCGATAATAAGACCTATCCCGAAAATAAGCCCTCTCCTTACTGTGTAAGATTCCTCTAAAATAAGCCCTCCCCCGAAAATAAGCCCTATTGAGATTGCTACTGTAGTGAAGGTGATACCCTGCTCTACACACTACATTACGGTACCCTCTGTATGCACCGTCCCCCCCCCATGAAACGCACTGCCATGCTCCGAGCTGCATCCAATCAGAGCTGCAGCAGTGAGCGCGTCATCCTGTTCTTCCCCAGTGATTTGCTTGCTGGCGCCACTGAGAGCAGTGCCGTGGAGGAGAGCTGAGGCAGGACAACATAAGCCCTCCCCTGAAAATAAGCCCTCTGGTGTTTTTCTTTCCAAAAAAATTAATAAGACAGTGTCTTATTATCGGGGAAACACGGTAAGTGTGTCAAGTATCTGAGGCCAGATTTGAAAAAAAGCTCCTGGGTGGCTAGGTGGCACAGTGAATAGAGCATCTGCCCTGGAGTCAGGAGGACCTGAGTTCAATTCTCTCCTCATCACTGTCTCATAAAATCCCTGGTTTCCACCCAGTCTCGGCTCAAGCACTGCCCTCTTCATGAGGCCTGTTGGGGACCTCTGCCCTGTTACAACCTCTTCCCCACTCCCCACGCATCTCTTCCCAAAGTTACTGGTATTCTTTTTGTATACATTCTGAATATTCTTAGATGTGCACAAGTTGTTCCCATGGCCCCTCCCCCCTTTTAGAATATCAGCTTCTCCAGGGCAGCATTTTGGTTTTGTCTTGTAGGCCTGGGTCCTAACAGCACCTGGCACTTTGCAAGAGCTTAATAAACCTTTGTTGGTTGACCAGAAAACAGGAAGTTTGTAGGAAGAATATAAAGTAATCTCAGGTAGAAGTAGGCTCTCGCAACTGGAGGGAATTAGGAAAGGTCTCTTGTAGGAGTTGAGCCTTGAAAGAAGAGAGGAATACAGGAGGGAAAAGTGAGGAGAGCATCCTAGCATGGGAGACCGTGGGAGGAAGGGGGGCCCTTCCTTTAATTAAGCAGCAAACAAGTATTAAATGTTTACTATGTGCCAAGCACTGTTCTTATACAAATACAAAGAACGTAATCATTCCTACTCATGAGTCAGTGAACATTTATTAAGTTCTTAGGCACTGAGGATATAAATGGGCAGCTTGGTGGCACAGTGGGTAGAGTTTTGGGGCCTGTAGTCAGGAAGACCTGACTGGCTGTCAAGTTCAAATCCTGTATCAGATGCTTACTAGCTGTGTGACCCTGGGCAAGTCATTTAACCCTGTTTACCTCCGTTTCCTCATCTGTAAAGGATGAGTAATGTAAATGTAAAGGAAAAGGAAATGGCAAATCACTCCAGTCTATTTGCCAAGAAAACCTCAAATAGGCTCACGAAGAGTTGGACACGACTGAAAAAAAAAGACTCAATAGTGAGAGGATATTAAGAAACGCAAAAACAGTCCCTGCCCTCAGTTTGCATTCTAATGAGGAAATGGCACGTAAACAACTATGTACGCACAAGAGGTACGCCAAGCGGGTGGGAAGTAGCACTAGAAGGGAGGCGCTCTCAGCTGAGGCGGAGGCACTGGAAGAGGCCTCCTGCAGAAGGCGGAATTGGAGCTGAGCCTTGAAGGAAGCCAGGAGGCATTGGGGTCAGGAAGGAGAGCATCTCAGGCCTGGGGGACAGCCAGAGAAAAGGCATGGAATGTCGCAGGCACGAAATAACAAGAAACCAGGCATTGCTGAGATTTATATTCTAATAGAGAAGGCAAGTACGCATATAGAAAATAAATATAAAGGGAAAAATGCAAATAAGTACAAAGTAGTTAAGTAACTAAAAGTAACATAGTTCAGTAGTTAATAAACACAAAGTCGTCTGGGAGTATGGGCACCAGCAGTTGGGAGGATGAGGAAAGATTTCATAGGGAAAGTGATACTTGAGCTGGGTCTTCAAGCGCCTTCCCAGGTCTAGCCTCTGAGCCTCTCAGGACTGACTGACAGCATATTGTACTTGTGGCTGTCTTGGCAGCTGAAGGTATAACTGGGCCACCAATGCTTCAGGACCCAGGAGCAGATATGAAATATGAGGCCTGAACTTTTAAAATCTAGTCTCACTGCTCTTGGGCTGCCTAGCTACCATCAGATCCACCTCACACAAGGACATCTGGGGAGAGAAAAATAAAGCCCAGACTCTAAGATGTTGCTCTACAAGAAGATAAATAGTTCAGAATAATAACACATTTTTTTTTTATGTTTTAAGACTTACAACAATCCTGTGAGGCAGGTAGTACAGGCATTACTCTCTCTGTTTTACAGATGAAGTAATGGAGTTTCAGAGAACGTTAAGTCACCTGTTCAGGGTCACACAGCTAATACGTGCCTCCTATTAAGAGGCAAGATTTGAACCCAGGTCTTTTCCACTCCAAGACCAGCACCATCCATTCTCCCATACTGCCTCTTAAAATAATCACTCTCAAGGCAGCTAGGTGGCACAGTGAATACAGCATTGGCCCTGGAGTCAGGAGGATCTGAGTTCAAATTTGGCCTCAGACACTTGACACTTAACCAGTTGTGTGTCCTTGGGCAAGTCACTTAACCTCAATTGCCCTGCCTTCCCCCCTCTAAAAAAATAATAACCCTCCATGAGCTGAAACAAGGAAGAATCCAATATCTTTAAGAGTACAACTAGTCAATGGAGGCTTTTATGGTATGCCTGATTGTATCAGCAATGCCATATTCACAATGCCTATAGAGATTACAAATATGCTGATATAATTATCCATTACAAAATACGTCATGTTTGCCATATGAGGAAATAAACTAGAAAATTTATTAAGATACCAGAAGACTGAGTCCCAAAACCAGAAAGTGAAAGCCATCAGAGTAGTTATGACATTGGCACAGGTAGATAAAGTAGAAAGCACCCACATTTTCAAGCCTTTAAACAGAACAGGCTACCTCAGGCAAAGGTCCTCCTCTCCCCACGCACAGCAACCACCCAGCGTCCTGGAAGCGCGCTCCCAGCAGCTCCGGCCCCTGGCAGTCCTCAGCAGGAGTCCTTAGCAGAAAGTCCTTAGCAGTCCTAACTCAAAAAGGGCTTCGCGCTGCCACTGCCTCTGCTGCTGCCGCCGTCACCACCACCGCCAGCCAACGCAGGAACGCTAGCTTGGCTTCCGCTTCCTCTTGCTCAGCCCCTTCCTGCTACATCAGCAAGTCCAACAGGGCATGGAAGATCTTTAAATCCCATAACCCTTACACTGATTAGGATAGAGAAGAGGGTTAGACAACATAGTGAATGGGCCCCAGGTCAGGAACCCCGGCTCTCCAATTTGCCTAGATAACCGTGGACTGGTGGTTTTCCATTGGTTTCCCTCTCTCTTGCCCATATATTCCCCACACATTTCTCTGATAATAAAGATGCTTTAAGATGCTTCTCCTAAACAATTTTTTTTAAATGTGTCCTGCTCACACTGACCATTCACTTCCTATTGCCCTTTGGTTGAGCTCTGACATAAATTCTTCAAAGACTATAATGTTCCATCATTTACAGTCACAAAGCTTCACTAGCAGTATAATGATAAGACACATATGCAGATATTAAGACACAAATAGGTGTAGCACAAGGCAGAATGAAATGAGTTCAAAAGGAGGGATCCAAAGTGCTGGAGCAGGTTGAGGAAGAAGAGATCTTTCCTCTTGAGCTGGAGGGATCCAGGAATACTTCATGGAGAAGATAGTCCTTGAATGTGACTCTAGAGTCACAGATTTAGAGCTTTCAGAGATCGAGGGTGCTAAGTCTAGCACCCCACATTTCATAAGTGAGGAAACTGGGATATAGAGAAATAAGGTAAATGGAACTGGGATTTGAACTGTGGTCCTCTGATTCCAAAGCCAGTGCTCTCTCTACTGGAAGAGAGGAATTTCAATACCTAGAGATTCTGGGAGGTTTATAGGATAGTCCATTACCAGATATATGACAAAAGGAATTAAAGTAACAAAGGTATGAGAAAGGGGTGAGGCAAGGCAGGCAGGATAAGGATGGTGAGTATTATAGTCTGGCTCAAATGTAGAATATCTGTAGATAGATAAGTAGTAGGAGGTAGGCAGGAAAAATCCAGAAACAAATTATGAAGGATCTTGAATAACAGGAGAACTGATACTTATTTGGCACACACACACATACATATATACACACATACATACTCTCTCACATCCACACACATATATAGTCTGTGTTTTCTCCTTCATTAGAATGTAAGTTACTTGAGGGCAGGTACTGTTTTTGCTTTTTCTATGTATTTTTAGTGATTAGAAGAGTGCCTGGCACTAGCTTGTTTTAAACACTTCATTATTGATTGATTGGTGGTAATAGGGAGCCAAGAAGCTTTTGAAACCTTAGAGTTATACCTTATGAAGACTAAATTGGCAGAGTTGTGAAGCATAGATTAAAGAGGGGGAAATAATGAAGACTGGAAGATCACTTGGAGGGCTATTAAAATAGTCTAGAACAGAAGGGGTGAGACTCTGGACTAGAGTAGTGGTGAAAGTGGAAAGGAAAGGATAGATGCAAGATATATTAGAGAAGCAGAAACAGCAGGATTTGGGAATTGATTGGATGTGGAAGGAAGAGGGATAAGTAAAAGTTAGATAAGGTTTCTGAGTTTAAGTGATTGGAGATATGATAGTACCATCAGCAGACATAGAAAAGCCCAAGGGAGAGGCAGGGATGGGGCTTTGGAGAAGCTGAAGAATTCAGTTCAGGCACAGTTAGATCCATTCCAGATCCCCTAGCCCTTTTTTGTTTGTTTCATTGTAT
Organism: Petaurus breviceps papuanus; assembly: GCF_028583685.1. Classification (NCBI taxonomy): domain Eukaryota; kingdom Metazoa; phylum Chordata; class Mammalia; order Diprotodontia; family Petauridae; genus Petaurus; species Petaurus breviceps. The sequence goes on from NW_027187359.1 coordinate 2,324,221, forward strand.
TTCCTCTAAGTCTGGAGAGTATCCTCTTTTTTTCACTCTCAGTTTCTGGAATGTTATCATCACAAGACAAACTGAGTGGCATCATGGATAGAATGTAAGTGACATAGAGTCAGAAAGTCCTGACTTCAAATCCTACTTCTAATACTTCTTTGCTGTGTGACTGTGGGCAAGTCACTTAACCTCTATGTGTTTCAGGCAGCCCCCTCGAACTTACATTTTGTTAGCTTTGGTGGAAGGAGTTCCCCATGGGCCCAGCTCATTATGGGTACCATATTGTAAAATTTTGGAGTCAGAAAGAACCTAAGAGATCATCAGATTTATCCATGATTCCTCCCAGACTGTCTGGGTGATATCACCTACTTGAAAATTCTGGTTATTCTTCTGAAGGCCTAGAATTTTATTTTTAAACAGTCAGTTGAATCTCTCCCCCCCTTTAATCAAAGGTACCATGTTTGCCTCAATTTTTCATTATGTCCAAGAAATTGGAAGGTCTGAGACCTTTGTTGGAAATAAAAAATATGTATTTTTTTTGCAAATTTTTTTTCATTGCAAAATTAAGATTGTAGAATGATGTAGTAGCAAGAGCACTGAATTTAGAGCTTGTAAGGGTTATGGGATTTAAAGATATCCCATGCCCCATGCACGTGCTGACATAGCAGAGCAAGAGAAAGTGAAAAGCCAAGCTAATGGTCCTGCGGTTGGCAGTTGGCGGCGGTTGCCTTTTTTTTTTTTTTTTGAGTTAGGACCCCTGCTGAGCACTGCCAGGGGCCGGAGCTGCTGGGAGCAGGACTTTCTGCTAAGAACTCCTGCTGAGGACTGCCAGGGGCCGGAGCTGCTGGGAGCCCACTTCCAGGGCGCTGGGTGGTTGCTGTGAGTGGGGAGAGGAGGACCTTTGCCTGAGGTAGCCTGTTCTGTTTTAAAGGCTTGAGAATGTGGGTGCTTTCTACTTTATCTACCTGTGCCAATGTCATAACTACTCTGATGGCTTTCACTTTCTGGTTTTGGGACTCAGTCTTTTGGTATCTTAAAAAATTTTCTAGTTTATTTCCCCAAATGGCAAACCTGATGTATTTTGTGATGGATAATTATATCAGCATATTTGTAATCTCTATAGGCATTGTGAATATGGCATTGCTGATACAGAGCTATAGAAACTGAGTTCAAATCTTGGTCCTCCTAACTATTTGGCCTTGGAAGAATCAATTCCCTCTCTGGGTTTCAATTTTCTTTTTTTTTTTAATTTTTTTAAACTGAGTTTTCTATATTTCTTTTTTTAATTTTCTTGCTTTTTGGGGGAGGGCAGTTGGGGTTAAGTGACTTGCCCAAGGTCACACGGCTAGTTTTTGTGTTAAGTGTCTGAGGCCAGATTTGAACCCAGGTCCTCCTGACTCCAGGGTCAGTGTTCTACTCACTTCGCCACCTTGCTGCCCCCGTTTCAATTTTCTTATTTACAAATATGGAGAGGCTGAGCCAACTTATCTTTCTAACTTTAAATACTTTTATTGCTACGAGTCAAAGGGGAACATTTTCCAAATTTCATTCCTGCCTTTACTCATGCTATTTCCCTATACAAAACTGGCCTCCTCTCACCCTATCAAATGGATGGGGAACCTTCAGTCTTGAGGCCACATGTGGCCTTCTAGGTTCTAGCCTTTTCACTGAGTCCAAGTTTTACAGAATAAATAATTTTAAGGGGATTTGTTCTGTGAAGTTTGGATTCAGTCAAAGGGCCACATGTGATCTCAAGGTAGCAGGTTCCCCACCCTAAGTCCTGTCCAAATCCTACCTGTATTCCAAGGACCAAGCTTCAGGACCCTCCACAAAATCTTCCTTAATGATCCCAATTCAGACTGATCTTTTTTCTTTCTTTCACTCTAGAGTACATAAATATTGCACCACATAGTATAATACTTTTTTAAAATATAAATTTATTTATTTTTTAGTTTTCAGTATTCATTTCCACAAGATTTTGAGTTATAAATTTTTTCCCCATCTCTCCCCTACTCCCCTCCCCAAGATAGCAAGCATACTAAATACCCCTTCCCCAATCTGTTCTCTCTTATGTCCATATACTATAACTATTTTCTACATTGGTCTTTCTGTGATGTCAAGAGAAATCATGGAAAGCTCCCATTTGATAGGTGGACCCTGAAATGAGGTTATGGGAGGATATGTGTCAAAGTAGCACAGGTTGGACAGGCACAGGAACTTCAAAATGTATGAAATCCCAACTCATTTGAGTACTGATTTTCATTCTTTTTTTTTTTTTGGAGGGGGGAAGGCAGGGCAATTGGGGCTAAGTGACTTGCCCAAAATCACATGACTAGTAAGTGTGTCAAGTATCTGAGGCCAGATTTGAACTCAGTTCCTCTTGACTCCAGGGCCGGTGCTCTATTCACTGCATCACCTAGCCGCCCCCTGAGTATCATTCTTTAATTGTTCCATGTGAATAAGTCTTGTCATTTCTGTTGGTAATCTTCTTTGAAGGCATTGATAACACTATCATTTTTGTTGTATTGTCCACATTGTTCATTAGCTGCTCAATTTAATTTTTAAAATGTTGTTCCATAAGTAATTGTTGATTGAGCAACTCTGGGGAGAAGTTAATCCCTATATTTAAAGGACATAATTCTATATAGTCATCCATCCATCCATCCATTCATCCATCATCAAAGATTTCTTTGCTTTTGAGTAATAGTTTTGATTTCTGTTTCTGAGTGATTCCTTTTAGCAGTATGGTCGGGGTGATGGGTAAACATGGTGATTTGGAGGCAGAAAACCCAAGTTCAAATGTTGTCTTTGACACCAGCTGCATGTCAACATTTCCCTCACATTTTCAAAGCAGTGGTAAGCCTCTCCCTCCATGTTCCTGATGTTAAACTCCAGATGCCCAAGAGAAATGGGGGTGGGGTGGGGAATCCCCTATTGTTATGTCACAGAGAGACCTCCACCCAAAATCTTAAGTGCAGTCGGCTAACTCACTGCCATGGAGTCTGTCTCTGGCCCATTTTTCTGGCCTGGTCTCCCTGGCATAGTGCCCAAGCATGACTCTCTGCTGTGGTGCCATAAAGAAGTTCAGGCAGTTGGATTTAAAGGCCCATCAAAGGACTTCTACAGCTCCCTTTGCTCAATCCCTCGAGGCCGTACAAGCCACTGATTCTCCCCCATCTGACGCCTTCCAGGTGGAAGAAATATGTGGAATGTTAAGAAAAGCACCAGTCTAGGCAGCAGGTGCTGCACTCATAAAGTGGCCGGCAAATGCCAAAGCACCACAGACATGCGAGCTATCATTGTTAGTATCAGGGCGTTTGGATCGCCTGACTATAAAACCCCCCCACTAACTGAGAGAGTTCTACATCAATGAGCTATATGGGGCAGAGTCAGCTGAAATCACGGGTTGGAAATCTGTTCAATGCTTATCTCCCACATTCTATAACTGAAATTCATTCATTCTATCAACATTATAAAGTATCTTCTAGGTGGTGCAGTCAATAGAGCACTGGCTCTGGAATCAGGAGAACCTGAGTTCAAATCTAGCCTCAGACACTTAACACAAAAAACTATCCATGTGACCTTGGGCAAGTCACTTAACCTCGATGGCCCTAAAAAAAAAGGTAAATAAATAAAGTATCTTCTATGTGCCAGGTGCCGTCCTAGGCACTGGAGATAGAAAGCACTAGAAGTAGTGAGCTTACAAACAGAATCATGGTAGGGGGCACAAATATAAGACATACATGTGGATGAGGTAACTAACTCATGCCTGCTGTATTGCAAGGGCCTCCTGTCCTTTTTCTTCTCATGATGTTCTGATGCTATTTACGCCTAAGTGCAGTATCTTTTCATAGTAGTTTGCTTACCTGGACTTGACCTGTTTCTCTCTGCAGCTCTACTCCTGACTGCCAGGCCTAATTCATTCTTGAATCTATACTTAGCTCTCTTCCTTGCTGCCAGAGGTCACTCTCTTTAGAGAAATCACATCTGAGTTGTTTTTTTGCCTGCTTCCTACTGAGTACAGTGTCTCCTATTAAGCAAGTGACTTTACTGCAAAGTAAAATGGCCTATGGTTCATTAGGTAAGGGCTTACCACCACTGTCATCTGGTAGAGGTGTTAAGGGGAAAAACAAACAGCAGTCCCTTCTCAAGAACTGGGTTCTGCCTCCATTGATGACTCTTTTCTTTGTGGTCAGGGGTCACCCTCTACAAAGCTATCTGGCTTTTAAAATTCTACTCTTCCATGTAACCAAACCTTCAGTTAGCCATACTCTAGTTCTATCAAAAAAAATTTCTTTACACTTGGTAAAGGAATAACATGTATATGTGTCTTTTTTCTTGTTTACCACATTGTTACTTCATTGTCTTTATTACCTGCAATTCCAATTATCTTCTGCAACTCCATCAACTGGCTGGGGTGAAGATGGGAATCAATTGATAAAGACTATCTTGACTCATTTTCTTCCCCATCCACAAATGTATTATATTTACTTATCTGTGTTTACATTGTTTTCCCACAGTAGATTATAAGCTCCTTTAGAGTAGGGACTATTTTATTTTTGTCTTCTATGTGACAGGCGCATGTTTAATACATGTGGATTTCTTTTTTTGGAGGGAAGAATTAAAATAAGTCTGAGAGAGACCATTAGCCCAGACATGAAAGCATTTACTTTACACAGGTGGAATTCCTATAACAGGGGTGGTATATAGCTTCATAGATGGAAAGGACTTAAGGCAGCATAATCCAGTGCCCTCATTTTATGGATGAGGAAAGCAAGACCCAGAGAAATTAAGTAATTTGCCCAATGTTATAAAGGGAGTAAGTGGCAGAACTGGAATTTAAACTGAGGTCTTCTGACTAAATCCTGTGCTTTTTCCATGATGTCATCATTGTTCTCTTTGCTCACATTTGTGTCATTTAATCAAGTAAGCCATATGTCTTTTCAAATCCTTGCTTTTGGCATCCAAGGTGATTCTGCTTGTTACTTTGAATTCAATTCAGCAAGACTTTATTAAGCACCTACTATGTTCCTGTCCTAAAGCAGCTGATTGTCTATGGGGAAGATGAGAATACAATATGTACATGTGTAAATATAGTACAGGGAAACAAGGCAGAAAAGAACAACCTGGGGGTTTGGGTGGATTTCATGGAGAAAGTGGTGCCTGAGTTGAACCTTCAAAGAGGACAAGGTTTCTGAAAAGCAGAGATGAGGAGAGAGTGTGTTCCAGGCACAGATCTGTGCCTGTTCATAGAGGGGTAAATAAAATACCATATGTGGGGAACCACGTGTGGATAGTTTGTGAAGAGACGTTCTATGAAATACGCCAGGAAAGACAGGTTGGACTTAGATAGTGGAAGGCCTCGAGTGCTTATCTAAGAGCTTTTGCTGCAGTCAGTCAGTCAGTCCATGAACATTTCTGGAGTTTCTACAATGTACCAAGTGTTGGGGATATAAAAAAAGGCAAAAGATGGTCCCTGCCCTCAAGGAGCTTACAATCTGCGGAGGAAAGACAGCACGCACGCACACAGCACACCTCCTTCCATTGCCGTGGGAGATAAGCTTTTTACAAATCAAAGGCTTGTGTGAGCAAGTCTATAGGAACAATTTTGCCAACATGTTGTGTGCACAATGTGTCTCTGTGTCATAGTTTGGTAATTCTCACAATATTGCAAACTTTTCCATTATTATTAACATATCTGCTATGGTAATCTGTGTCCACTGATCTTTGATGTTACCATTGTCATTGTTTTGGAACCACAACCACACAAGACAGAGAACTTAATTGATAAATGGTGTGTGTGTGTGTGTGTGTGTGTGTGTGTGTCTTCTGACTGCTCCACTGACCTGTGGTTCCTTGCTCTTCTCAGACCTCCCTATTCCCTGGGATTCACCAATATTCAAATTAGGCCAATTGATAAACCTACAAAGCCCTCTAAGTGTTCAAGTGAAAGGAAGAGTCAGTCCATCATGTGACAAAATTCATTGTTGTCTTATTTTAAAGCCTTGCTATAGCTACCTCAATCTTCAGCAACCATGACCCTGATAGTCAGCAGTCATCAACATCAAGGCAAGATTCTCCACCAGCATACTGAAAACACTAGAGTCAAGAGGGATCTAGAAAGACTTCCGGCAGAAAATGGGACAATAGGAAGCCACTGAATATATCTGAGTGGGAGACTGACTTGACTTGAGGAAGATTATTTTGGCAGTTATGTGAAGAATGGTTTGGAGAGGGGAAAAACTGGAAACAGGGAGACTATTTTTTACAGTAGAGTCTAGGGAATATATGATGAAAGCTTGAATTAGTGTGGTGGCCTTGCAAGTGGAAAGAGGGGGACAGATGTGAGAGGTGTTCCTGAGGTAGAATCCATAAGATTTTGCAACAATTTAGATAAGAAACTAGAGGGAGATAGAAAAGTCAAAGATGACTCCAAGGCTATGATTGGGTAACTGGAAAGATGGTAGTCTTCTGAGCAGGAATAGGGAAGTTGGAGGAAGTACAGGTTTCCGGAGGAAGAAAATGAGTTCTGTTTTGGATAAGTTGAATTTTAAATGTGTGAAGACTATCCAATCAGAAGCCAACAACATATGAGTAAAGTTCAAGAAAAAGATTTGGGTGTCTTTAGCATTGGAGTGATACTTGAATCCAGGGTGGCTGATCCCCAAGGGAAAGAGCAGAGACAGAGAAGGAAGAGAAGAAGGCCCAGGAGAGTACCTGGGAGAACTTCCATGCAGAGGCATAGGGAATTCAGGAAAATCCAGCAAAGGAGAATGAGAAAAAGCTGTAAATCAGACAAGTAGGAGAACCAGAAGAAAGCAATGTCCCAGAAACTAAGGGAGGAGCGTGTGTAGCAGGAGAGGGTGGTCAACAGTAAAGAGTAAAAGTGTAGAGAGGTGAAAAGAGTTAAGGACTGAGAAACGACTATGAGATTTAGTAGCTAAGAAATGATGGGCAGTCTTGGAGAGTGCAGCTTCAATAGAGTGGGGAGGTCAGAAGCTAGATTGTAAGAGAATGGGAAGTGAGTGAGTAGTAAGGAAGTGGAGGCAGTGAATGGAGATTATCTTTTCATTATCAGAAACCGAAATAAGGAACTGGAAAAATAGGTCCATCTTATTTTCCTTGGTTGTTCCTCCTCATTTTTTTAAGATACACAGCAGGAAGGTTCTTTATCATATCATAACTGTCTATGCCAGAGAAAGTGACTTTACAGACAATTCAAGTTCATTCCTAAAGATTCCCCCTTGTTCTGTATGAAGAAGGAGATTGCTTTTCATATACTGTATCATGTCTTCTCCCTATCTGTTTCCCTTACTCTATCTAGAGGAATCAGGAAAAAGTGATTGTAAATGTAGGTTGTAAAATGGTCTGACCTGGAATTTGGAAAAAGCTAAGTATCTCAGGTTTTTCATAATTCACGTCTTAACCTTTCTTGCCCCCCCCAAATCTTGTCTTATAAAAAATTACTTTTATCACCATATCTTGTTTTTACAGTATCACCTACATTACTCCCTATATCCTTCCTCTCACCCCCTCCCAGAGAACCATTCCTTAATAAAGAAGAAAAAAAGAAGAATTCTGATCCAAGAAGGTCATATTCTAATGAAGGCGGCTACATGGGAACAATTAATCTATACAAGATATATACAAGATGGATGAGAGTATCCAGTCCCCCCCTGGATTCAATGAAGATGGAGGGGAGAAGTGGGGAAAGCCTCTTGTAGAAAGTGGTATTTGAAGTGAGTCTGGAAGGAAGCCAGGAAAACCAGGAGGCAGAAGTGAGGAGGGAAATTATTCCAGGCATGGAAAAGAGTCATTGAAAAGTCATGGAGTGCCATGTGGGAGGAACACCAAGAATGCCAGTGTCACTTGATCTTGGGATTCCTGCTTTCTTCCTCTGGACTGTCTCCAGCTTATCAACATCCTTCTTAAATCCTGGTGTCCAGGACAGAACACAATACTCCAGATAAAGAGTGATTAGGGCATAGTGCAAAGGGACTATCTACTACTTTTTCCTAGAAGCTTTATCTCTCTTGAAACATTAGGATAAGAACTGAGAAAAGACCACTGAATTTTGCAGTGAAGAGATTACTAATGACTTTGGAGACAGGAAATTCAGTTAGTATGATTAGATCAGAATCACATTACAAGGGGTCAGGTATTAACTATTTTTTTCTTAATACTATTTTTTTCCAATTACATGTAAAGACAAATTTTAACATTCATTATCTAAAAATTTTGAATTCCAAATTTTCTCACTCATTCCCTTCTCTCCCACCTCTCTAAAATGATAAGCAATTTTATATAGGTTATATATGTGCAGTCATGTAGAACATATTTCCATATAAGTCATAAGACAGGAACAGTTGGAGCTACTAGTGCTGAGCTCTATCCTCCTGCAGTATTGGAAAGAGAACTGAATTCTGATCCAGAGAACCCCTAGATAGTTGGTAACTGGCCTGTAACCTGGAGACCAAGGTAGCAGGAATATCAGATATTTGAATGGCACTCTCCAGTTTGCAAAGTATTTTACATATATGACTTCATTTGATGCTCATGACAACCTGGGAGATAGGTACTATTAATATCCTATACAGGTTAGAGAACTATGGTTCCTGTATATAGGTGAGAGAACTGTGGGTCAGGGCCAAGTGCCTAGACTGGAGTCACACAGCTGGCAAGAATATCTGCAACAGGATTCATACCCACTTCAATTGAGTCCAGCACTTGAGCTCCAAGGTATATGGAAAGAGAAGGAAAGCAAGCAAGAGGAATAAGGCAGCAGTAGGCCAATTGGATTGACCCATTGCAGTAGGCTAATATATTGTGCACTCATGAAGAGATAGTCTGAGGAAAAGAAGCCCTGAATTGTGTGTTAAAGGTCAGGAGAAACATAATCCAGGCAATAGCTGAAAAGGCTTCCAAATGACACTTCTTCTGACCTCTCCAGAGCATAGTTGCAGACTAGGAATTGAGTTTGATCTAGCCCCACAGTTCTGGACTTGAGGGAACTGATGAAGGATGACCATGCCTCTCTCTCTCCCCACTGTTCAGCTTTTCCAGGGGTGTTCAGGGAGACCTAGGGTTATGTACTAGAAAGGGAGATGGGGGAAGAAGGAAGATATGCCTAAAAGGGGAGACATGGAATGGGGGAGAGGTAGATTAGTGGGTAATGATAGATATGGAAAAAATAGACACTAATAAATCTTTTTAAAAAAAAAAACACACAGAAAAAAACCAGAGGAGGTCACAGAGCAATTTTGTTACTACTTTGTTAATACACACATGTATTTTTTTAACCACTGTATAGCAATAGAAAGTAAATTTGTTTGGTTTTGGTTTTTTTTAGATTTTTCTTTTTGCTTTTTGGAGGGGGGAAGGTAGGGCAATTGGGGATAAGTGACTTGCCCAAGGTCACATGGCTAGTTTTTTGTGTTAAGTGTCTGAGGCCGGATTTGAACTCAGGTCCTCCTGACTTCAGGGCCAATGCTCTATTCACTGTGCCACCTAGCCGCCCCCTCAATTTGTTATATGATCCTATTCTGTGTTCTTTATATCTTGAAATATTTTGTTGTTATGTTCACAATTTTTAAAAATTTTTAAAAGAAAGGAGTGTCAACAAGCATTTAGGAAACCCTTTTGTCAGAAACTGTGCTTAATGCTGGAGATACAAAAAGAGGCAAACAAAACAAAACAAAACAAAACCCAGTTCCAGACTCAAGGCATATACATTTTAATGGGAGAGATCACATGTAAATAACTAGGTACTAGAACCATTTATACACAATTGAAAGGGGAAGATACTAGCAATAGGCATGGGTAGAGGAAGAGACCAGGAAAGTCCTCCAGCAGAAGGTGGGATTTGAATAATCTTGAAGGATGCTCTGCAAACTAAAAGGAGGAAGTGAGGGGGCAGAGCATTCTAAGGATGGGAAAGTCAGACAGTGAAAAAGCATGAAGATGAGAGATGGAGTATGTTAGTCAGGGACCTAAAAGTAGGCCTGTGTAGGAGGCAGTAAAGTATAAGAAGACTGAAGAAAGTAGGCAGGGGACAGGTTATGAAGAGCTTTGCATGGCAAATAGAGAATTTTATATTTGACAAAGTAAGCAGGGGTAGCTGAGTAATAATTCTGAACTAGACACCAACCTGCCTCTCTAAGGCCGCCGAAGACAGCAGATGAACAAGGGATAAGCAGAACCTCTGGGCTGGTGTTTTTAGAGAGGACCATAGTGCAATTATTTCCTATTTCTGTGCAGATTGCTTTGGAAAGAAGGAAAGATAGATCTATTTTTTTTTTAATTAATTGGAGCAACAAACACAGTTTGGGGCATCTGGTGCTCTCAAATTGATTTTTTTTCTGTTTGTCTTAGTTCTATTTTCTGGAGCAAGAATATAAAACGTTTAATCCTGCATTCATATGCTACTTCTTCATATAGGTGAAAAGAAAGATTATACTATTGCCAATTCTCTTTCTCTGGAGTAAACACCCCTAGTTACTTTTGCCTCTTCCTCATATGACATGAGGTGAAGACTCCTAGCCACTAGGGACATCCTCCAATTCTCAATTATACTTCCTAGAATGTGGTACCCAGGACTGAATTCAATATTACATATGTGGATGCCTAGTGCTGACAGCAGAGGGACTGCTATCTTCCTCATTCTGGATACCACACTTCTATTAAAGTAGGCTAAGGTTAAACTAACTTTTAAAATAACAATAATACATTATAAGCACTTTGTATATAATCTGCAAAAGGAATTTCTTCACCATAGCTCTGTGTGACAAATAGTACAGGTATTATCACCTCTATTTTATAGAGGAGGAAACTGAAGCTTGATTTATCTACTTCTCATAAAGTTAGTAAATGTCTAAGACATTCCAGGGTCCTGGTTCTAGGGCTAGTGTTCTTTCTCCTACACTAAACTGCCAACTCCTACTGTTGACTCATCTATATAGACTTTTTAGTCAACAAAGCAGGTTTTTTGTTTTGTTTTGTTTTTTTCCACACAAATAGCCCTTATTAGATTTCTCTTACTAGAATTATTTAGGGATGGCTAGGTGCTGCAGCGGATAGAGAGTCATCTAGAAGACTCATCTTCCTGAGTTCAAATTGGGCCTCAGACTCTTACTAGCTGTGTGACCCTGGACAAATCACTTAGCCCTGTTTGCCTCAGGTTGTAAGATGAGCTAGAGAAGGAAATGGCAAAATACTACAGTGACTTTGCCAAGAAAACCCCAAATGGGGGGTCACAGAGAGTCAGATATGACTGAAGCAACTGAACAACAAGATTTGTTTAAAAGTTGTAATTTAGGGGTGGCTAGGTGGCCCATTGAATAGAATACGAGCCCTGGAGTGAGGAGAACCTGAGTTCAAATACAGCCTCAGACACTTGACACTTACTAGCCACGTGACCTTGGGCAAGTCATTTAACCCCAATTGCCCTGCCCTCCCCCCTCCAAAAAAAAAGTTTTAATTTATACTCATTCCAATCAAATTTCATTTGCTTAGTTTTGGCCCATCTTTTAAGCCCATAAAAATAAAATAATTGATAAACATTTGTTAATTTATTATATTTGTATATTATGTTATTACTTTATTATCTTATTTTTTACTATATTAAAATAAACCTTTATTAATATCCATATGCTAGACATTCTGCTAGGCAATAGTGATACAAAGATATAAAGATATAAACTTCCATGGAGAAGTTTATGTTCTATCAGGGAGATAACATGAATACACATAAGTATATTTTAAGAATACAAAATTAATACAAGGTAATTTTTTAAGAGAAAGGCACCAGTACCTGGGGTAGGGAGGAATGGCAAAGGGGCTAGAATTTATCTTTTACTTGAGCTTATAAGGAAGTTAGGATTTCTAAGAGGCAGAGGTAAGGAGCATATGCATTCCAGACACTGAGGAAAACATGTTCTCAGGTATAGAGGTTCAAGTTGGAATAGTAAGAAGGCCAGTTTTGCTGGATCATTGAATGCATGAGAAAGAGTAGTATATAATAAGTCTTGGTTGGAGTCAGGTTGTGAAGGGCTTTAAATGATGGAGGAGTTTGTATTTGATCCTAGAGGAAATAAGGAGTCACTGAAATTTATTTATTTGTATTCTGAAATTAACAAATACAAAATAGAATAGGCATTTCCATATACATAGTAGAACAGAAAAAAAGTGAACATGAAATTCCAGATCTCTATTATGTACAACTTGCTTTTATTTTTAAATATATAATAAGTTCAACCTATAGATTTCCAAGCTGTCCTGCTTTGTCTGTGCTTCTTTCTGGCTTTCCTTCTGTTCTCTGGAAGGGAAAAAAAAAAAAAAAGCTCAATGACCCTTTTTCTTCCTACCTTTCCTCCTTCCTTGTTTCTTCCCTCCTTCTTCTCCTTCCTTCTTTCCTTTGATCCTTTCTTCTTCCTTCCTTCTCTCCCCTGCTTCCTTCCTTCTTCCCTCCCCCTCTTCCCTTCCTAACTTTCTTCCTTCTTTTCTCTTCCTTCCTTCCTTCTCTCTCTCTCTCTCTCTCTCTCTCTCTCTCTCTCTCTCTCTCTCTCTCTCGTTCTTTCTCCTTCTGCCCCCTTTACCCCCACAAGGGGGAGGGAAAAAAAGCCCTTGTAACAATTTTGCATAATTAATCAAAACAAATTTCCACACTGGCTGTCCACAATTGTGTGTCTTATTCTGCATCTTGAGTGCATCCCTTCTTTGTCAAGAGGTAGGTAGCATGACTCATCATTAGTCTTCTGTAATCATAGTTGATCATTGCATTGATCAGAGTTCTTAAGTCTTTCAAAATTATTTTTTTCTTTATAATGTTTTGTTATTGTATAAATTGTTCTCCTAGTTCTGCTTACTTCATTCTGCATGAGTTCATACAGGTCTCCCAGTTTTCTCTGAAACTATCCATTTAATCACTTCTTGTGACACAACAATAGTGAATTACATTCATATACCATAATTTGTTTAGCCCTTCCTCAAAAGTTGGAACACCTCTTTTGTTTATAGATCTTTTCTACCACAAAAAAAGCTGTTATAAGTAGTTTTGTACATATTGATCCTTTTCCTCTTTCTTTTATCTCTTTGGGATGTGGGTCTACTAGGTGTTAGGTAGTGGAATTTACTGAGTGACATGGTCAGATCTGTGCTTTAAGCATATCACTTGGGTAGCTATGTGGAAGATGGATTGGCGAAAGGAGAGTCTGATGGCAGGACGACCAATTAGAAAAATATTTCAGTCATCTAAGTGAGAGGTAATGATGGGTTGAACTCAATTTAGTTATCCAATATATTAATTGCCCCTTCCTCCTTGGTGTCATCTACAAATTTGACAAACATCTATGTCTTCCTCCAAGTAGTTAAAAAAAAAAGCTAAACAAGGCGTGGTAGAAGACAGACAGACCACTGCGTCATGCCACTAGAACCTTCTCTAGGGTGATATGTTTCGGGGTAAGGTCATTCGACCAGCTATGAATTCACCTAACTTAACGTTCTAGTTTCTCCACTAGTTCAGATGTGGAGCTACACTCCCCCTTCAGCATTTGTTGATACACAGTATCAAGGACATTTCCTTGACTAGTAACTTTATTGAAAAAGGAAATGAAGTCAGTTTGGCACATCTTTTAAGTGAATTCAGGTGGACTCCTTCTGATCATAACTCTTGATACATTGGATGAAGAGCTGACCTCAGAGTCAGAAAAGACCTGGGTTCGAGTTCTACCTCTAACACATACCAGTCGTATGATGTTGGACATGACATTTAATCTCTCAGTGTTCTAGACAACTTTCTAAGACTATAAGTTGCAGAGTAGGTGCCTATCTACATTGACAAAAGGAATTTCCTTATCAGAGTCCCCTATATCAGTGAAATCATAAGTCCAGTCCAAAAAAATTATAGAGGATAATGTGGAGAGTTGAGGAAGGCCCTAACAATGAGGGAGGCCAGGGAAGGCCTAATCTGGGAGATGACCCTTGAATTGAGTCTTGAAGGAAGCTAAGGCATCTAAGAGAGTCCATTCCTGGCATGAAGGACAAAAGAAATCCAGAACTAGGTGTATGTATACAGCCCAGTTTGGCTGGAAGGTAAAATATACATTAAAAGGCTCTAAGACAACAAGTCTCAAAGGTATTATTTTATGCCTGGAGATGGAAGGCAGTGAGAGAAATAGTAAGAAGGTCAGTTTGGCTAGACTATAAAGGACAAGGATGAGGAGTAATGTATAATAAGGCTGGAAAGGAAGGTTGAGACCAGATTGTTAGGGACTTTGGAAGTCACCCAGAGGAGTTTATACTTTATCCTGTGCTTTGTCCTTTGTTTTTGAAGAGGACCAATGATATCACAGGTGATGGTTTGTGTGTGAATTAGATTTAAGTGAGGCAGAGTTGCATAAAGTCATCAGCCTCACTCTCTCTTCCTGAGTTGTCAAAGTGCAGTGACAGGACAAAAGTCAGGACAACTGGTGATGGCCTAAGATGACCAAAGCACCAATCTCTCCATAGTGCCTGCTTCTTGAAGCCACAGGTGAGAGTTAGGTGAATCAGGTGGTCACCAAAGGCGGATGAGAGCCCCGAAAAGGGCTCAACAAGCCCCCACAGCAGAGGTGCTAGTCTTCCTGGACATGCCAACTTTAGGAAGCCACTGCAGTTTAATGAGTAGGGGAGTGACATTGTCTCACTTAACACCTAAAGAAAATAACTTAGGCACCCATGTGAAGGATGGACTGGAGAGGTGAGAGAAAAGGAAGGGAGACCAATTAGGAAGTCATTGAAATAATCTAAGCAAGAAGGTGATGAAAACCTGAACTATGATGATGGCTGAGTAAGAAGTGTGAAAAGAATGCTTTATTGTATTATTTGGAAAACTTATTAATTATTATACTGTTTAAATCTAATTTTATGTAATTAGAGGTTGTTTGCCCCCAGATTGCAATAATTCTCTAAGAATGCCAGAGATAACTTCAAGGACTTTGTGTTCCCCCAACTTTGAAGCCACCTAAAACATTCTTGATTTGGGTTACCACACCCAGGACTTGTGTGGGGTCCACCTGAGCTTGCAGTTTTGGTTCCCTTTGTATTTCGGCTTTGCCCAAATTTTATTTACATCTACTCACATCCATCTCAATCTATGTTGCCTTCTCAACAAAATTGTTTAACTGAAGTGTACGTGATTTGTGCATCACATGGTTTCTTTTCTTCCTTATTGGAATCAGTCATAAATACTGATTAAATAAATTCTATTATGAAATTTTGCTACTGAGTTTGTCTCCTAGAAGGAGAGCTGGATGGGACTTTGGAGGTTATCTAGGACAACCTCCTGGGGCAGCTAGATGGCAAAGCAGCAAAAATACTGGAGTGGTTTGCCCTTTCCAACTCCAGCTTATTTTACAGATGAGGAAACTGAGGCCAACAGGGTTAAGTGACTTTCCCAGGGTCACATAGCTAATAAATGTCTGAGATGGGATTTGAGTTTGGGTCTTCCTGACTGCAGGCCCAGTGCTCTAACCATTATACCACCTAGCTGCCCCATGGAGGTGGGACTAGATAACCTCAAAAGCCCCTTCCAGCTTTCCTTCTATGAGACAAACTGTTATTTCAATACCTATTGACTTTCTTCAGTGTGTTCTCTCTGACCCATTCATTCTGTGCTGATTTTCTCTACTTTGGACTGTTGTTACAAACGTCTTTCCCTGCTTGGATTTCGTTACCCCATGAACCCTGGCTCAACCCAATATCTTGTTTACTCTCTCAGATAATAATAGCTGACATGTATATAGCACTTTAAAGTTTACAAAACACTTAATGGAAGTTTCATTTGATCCTCACAACAGCACTATGAGATAGAGACTCCAGGCATTATCCTCATTTTACAGAAGACGAAGAGGAAACAGAGACTGAATAAGCTACTTGCTCATGTGAGGTCACATAGCTACTAACAAGCATCTTTGAAGCACCTCTGGTTTGCCTGGTATTTTGTAAATATTATCTCTTTTGATATTCACAACATGCCTGGGAGGTAGGTACTATTATGAATTTCCATCTTAGAGTTGAGGAAACTAAAGCAGATAGAGGGTTAAGGGACTTGCCCAGGGTTACATAGCTAATAAGTGTCTGAGGTCAGATTGGAACTTCGGTTTTACTGACTCCTGGCTCAGAACTCTATCTACTGTACCACCTTGCTGCCTCCAGAATCCCCAGCTCTGCTCATTCCACTTGTAGTATTTTTTCCACCAGATAACGTTGCCTCTGAAGTTACACCATCTTTCCCTTAAATTCTTCTAATTACTGCTAAGCAAATCACTACCGGGATTGGGCACTCATTCCATGAAGATTGTGGATCTAGTAGAAGGTTCATGGATGACCATTCCCAACCTGTGGCTTCCTTGGCAATTAAAGGACAATTTTTCGCAAGGTTCCTGTTGATCTCAGTTGGTCCATCAGTTTTTCCTGATGGTCAAAATTAAGTTCAAAGTAAATTATTCCTACTTTGTTATTTCCTCTGATTTTTGAAAGATGAAACTGCCAACAACAAGAATCTATCAGTGTAATGAGACTTCCAGCAGATATCTGTAAAATCGAAGTGCCCAATTCCTATGCTGAACACTATTCATAGGGTCATAGATACATAACACTGGAAGGGGTTAGAGGTCACCTAGTTTATTAAGAAAAAAAAAATAAAACAACCCAGACCTGTAATTTCTTTGGTTTAGGGAACCAGGTAAGGTAACTCTAGTTGACCAAGGAAGATACACACAGGTTCTGAAATTCATAGTTTTAGAGAGCTCCCTGGGCACTAAGAGATTAAGTGACATGTGTTGGATCTCCCAGTCAGTGTGTGCCGGAGGCAGGATTTTGAGTTCAAGTCTTCCTAGCTCTGGTGATAGCTCTATATAATCAGCCAGGCTCCTCTAGTCCATTAGAAACCATAGAATAGAGCTTTTGTGTGTATCATCTTTAGACCCAAGTTCAGATCCAGTCTCATACATTTATTAGCCATGTGACCCTGGGCAAGTCACTTAACTTCTGTCTATTTCAGTTTCCTCAACAGTAAAATGGGATAATAATGGCACCTACCTTTTAGAGTTGTTGCAAGAATTAAAGGGGGATAATATCTGTAAAGTACTTACTTAGGACAGAGCATGCCACACAATAGGTGCTTAATAGATGAATATTTCTTTCCCTTTTTCCTTTCAAGGTGAGTGTGTGTATATGTGTGTGTGTGTGTAAAGTTGGGGGTTGGGGTTGGGTAGTATTTAAGGTTTGGCTATGACTGATTAATTATCAATATTTGCTTTCAAGTACTTTGAACATTTTTCCTATCAAGTTGACATTTTTTTTAAAGAAGGGTTTGTTTAGCTAAACTTTGTTACAGAGTAGGCACTTAACGAATGGTTGTTGAATGAATGTGATAATCTTTGTGGAGTATGGAGGTCAAATTAGTGAGCTTGCTTTAAATACTTTCATTTGTCACTTAGTCCCTAAGAGGCCAGTAAGATCCAAGTGGTACTATCCTCATTTGAAGTAGAAAATGTAAAGTACAGAGAGGTCAATCAGTTTTCTCAAGATCAATATTCTTAAACCAACATTAAGCACCTATTCTGACTCGGCCCCATTCTTGTTCAAGTTTGATTCTGAAACACTGACAATGAAGATCAGGGGAGGGGAACCTGTGTCCTTGAGGCCACGTGTGGCCTTCTAGGTCTTCAATTGCGACCCTTTTACTGAATCTAAACTTCACAGAACAAGATAAATACAAATGGTTACTTATTCAAAAAGTATTAATAGTATTAGTTGCAGCCTTAGAAGTATTAGTAGCTCATGTGTCCATTCATGACACTTTCCACCCAGAACCTCAAAGAAAACTTGTCCATCTGCAGAAGGGTGAGCTGAAACAGAGAAGGGCTAATAAGTGGTACAATGTGTCATTACAGGTAAGAGTTCAATCCAGGAGTTTTACTGTTATACTCCATGGAAAAAGCTTGCAAACTGTGCATGTAGGATATTTTCAGAAAATAGGTCATTTAACAAAGGTTCTGTCATCTCATAGGCCAGGGACTGCTTTATGGGAGATCTCCAGGTTTCAGAAAGTTGTATTGCAGAGAGAGATCCTCAATGTGCAAAAAAGTGTCTGGTTGAGATTAATTAGTAAAGAGTTTAGAAAACAGGATTGTTTTGTGGAATTTCACTGAATTCTTTGCCAAGTTGGGGTGGAATTTCTTAATTTCCTCTTCTCCAAACCTGACTATAACAATGAAAGTTCAATTCTCACCCTATCCTCCTGCCCCCTAAAGAGTAATACTTTTTTTTTTAAGCAAGTGGGGTTAAGTAACTTGCTCAAGGTTACACGGCCAGTTATTTCTGGGTGTGGTGAGAGTAATACTTTTATCCCCAACTAATTTTCTGTTAGCAACCAAATTTTATTCCAAATCCCACCTATCCTTTAAAAACAACCCAAAAAACCCCATAGCTCTCCACCTTCCTACCCAAGGACTTAAAAGACTGCAGAGTTGTCAGAGGCCTTAGAGAGCATCTTAGCCCAAGCCCTTTACCACAGATGGGAAAACGAGGCCCAGAAAGACAAAGGGACACCCAGAGTAGCAGAGGCCCTCTATCTCCATATCCAGCTCTCTTTCCACAAGATCCACCTTGCTTCCCCAGCCACAGATTTTTTTTTAAGGATTTCTTTTTAATTTCGAATCAAAACGACTAAACGACTAGTTTATTTTCCACCTAAATTTCAGGTCCTTCTCTTACCCCTTTCAAAGTATTTGATGCAAGAGAGAAAAATTGTACATAAAAGCAACCAGGAAGCCTTAAGAAAACCCCCCAAACCAGTCTCTTCAGCATGCCTCTCAGCAGTAATTTGTATTTGCATTCCCCTTTTAATTCACTTAACGAGCCTGTTAGTCCCAAGTGTCGCGCTTTACACAGGGTAACCCTGGAGAATCCACTCCCAGAGGGCCAGGCTAGATGTACAGGCTGTTCTTAGCGGAGTTATTCCTCTCAACTTGTCTGTCTGCTTCGACCTTGACAAACTGACCTTGGGCCTGGTGCCTCAGTTGCCCCCTCTGCAAAATGGGGAGACGAATCGCCATGGCTTCCTAGCTAAATGTTACCCTATTCCTCTGTCCTCAACCCTTCGAGACTCTCCTTTTTTCTCCTTCGTCTTTACTCCTTTTTCCACCACCCCAATCCATCCTCCAACTCCCCAGCTCCCGGCCCGCCCAGTGCAGCAGCAGCAGCCGCAGCCGCAGCCGCAGCCGCAGCAGCGCAGCGCGAGGGCCCGCGGGCGGGAACATTCTTTCCGTCCATCAGCGGCTACCCGCCCCGCCCCTTCGGAGACGCCCTCACTCTACCTTCCTCCCACCACTTCTCGCCCATTGGTCTATGGTGCTATCGCTCAAGCTGGACAGCGGCCTTTATTGGCGAAGACGTCTGTGGCGCGTCAGGCGGGTGGGTGGGGCTCAGATCCCGTATAAAAAAGGCGGGGCGGCCACGCTCGCGCCGCTTTGCAGACGCCGCCACCCGGAGTCCTCGTCTTGGTTCCGTCCGCTGGACGCCGATCCCCGCCGCTTCTTCCTCTGCCGTCGCGCCCAGCCCCGGCATCTGTGGCCATGGCCAATCCTATCGTGTACTTCGACATCGCCGTCGATAACGAGCCCCTGGGCCGGATTACTTTCGAGGTGAAAGGCGACAGGACTGATGGATGGGTGTGGGGGCGGGATGGGCTGAGGTTGGGGGCCGTGGACCCACCGCCTTGCTTCTCTGGTTGACTGACCCGAGGGACCTGCAGGCTGCCCCGCCCGGCCTTCTAGTCCAGGTCTCGTCACTCGAGCCGCTGGGGCGGAGGAGAGGGGCCGCCTCGGGGCGAAGAACGGGAGGGTGGTGGCGGCCGCAGCGGCGCCATTTCCTTTGCACCCTGTAGGGGCCATTTTGGAAGGCGGGCGGGCAGCGAGGGAGAGGACTGAAGAGGGGGGCGGCTGGGGGCGGCGGGGCAGACAAAGGCGGGCGGGTGGCCGGGCTTGGGCTGGGTGGGGGTTGGGAGGGTGGAGAGTGGGGGCGGGGCGCGGGGGGAAGGGGCGCGATCGCGAGGCAGCCGCAGTCCGCGCGCGCCGCCCCAACCCCCTCCCGCACGTGGCGCAGCCTAACGGGGTAATGGGGGGAGGGGTGCGGCAAAGGGAGGGAGGCCCGGCCGGGCGCGCCTTCTAGCCTGCTGGAGCGCCCACCTGCCGCGGGCGCTTGGCCCCCCCCCCCCCTCCACGTGGCTTGCGGGCCGCAGCTCCCTTGGGCCTCGGCCCTCAGCGCACGTGCTCCGGGGGAGCCCCCGAGCCGGCGCCGTGCCCGGCAGCCACTTCACTCCCAGAGCCGGGGCTGAAATTCTTGGCCCCTTGGAGGCATTTTTAATGGAACATTGGCCTTATAGACCAGTGGCGGCATCTCCCCGGAGGGCCTTGTGGAAAAGAAAGCTTGCTTTTTTATTGTAATCAGTTCTTGTAATTTTAAAATCACATGCAGGGAAACGCCCCACCAGTCTGCTTCTGGCCTCTGAAGGGTGGGGAATGACTTCTGGCTTTTCTTTTGGGAGAGATAATGCCAAATTGCTCCAGTAGATCTGTTTCGGGGAGGGTGTGCAAATCTGAGTAGTTTACCTTATGCATGAATGGTTATCTCTGTGGAAGATTACTAAAAACCGAAGGTGCCTTCTCTATAGATTTACATTAAATACTAGAAACCTAGTTTAATAACTTACAGCTTCAGTTGTCCCGGGGCTACTTCCAAAACAGATTCCATTTAGAAACAAAAATAATTTTTCTAGAAACGAATGCTAAATAGATTTTCAGTTGGTAACCTTGTTACAGCAAACATTTTGTTTATTCACACCTAGGGCTTTTCCTCTGCAGCAAAAATTGGTGGTGACTGTTAATGGTGGGAGGAGCTCTCCTCCAAGGCCTTCCTTCCCGCAGTGGGTTAGTGGGCAGGTTTAAGCCGAGGTTACCAATGAAAATGAAGCATGGTGGTTGAATGTAGCTTTTGAGAATCAGCCATTTCAGGAAGATAAAAAGCAAAGGTTATGTTTCAGCAAATTTTCTAGAACTTCATAGTTTTTTATTTTAACTCCAGAAGATTAGTAGGGTTTTAATTTTCATAATTTTGGATCATTTTCTTAAAAATTATTTTTAGAAACATACAGAGAAATACAAGTCGGAATTCTAAACCACTGTATTCTGAACCTCAGTGAGGTTATTTAAAGGTTAAAATTGTCCAGAGTCTCCAGTAAGGAAACTGGAACTATACATTCTAACCCAGGTATTTGAAACATCGGTTTTTATCCAGTGATAAGATATTTGATGAAATGAAACTGCAGTTCAAGTATTTTTAAGTAAAGCACTTAACAAATTTCAGTTGAACAGTATTGTATTGAAACGTTATAGGAACTTTTAAAAAATTAAGGAAATAAAAAGAAAACTCTAGGGGACCAAAGAATTTAGGTCCTCTATTGCAAATAATCCTGCAAGAAGCAGAACTTGACCTTTTATATCCTATAATAACGGCAAGTGAGGTATTCTGATAATTTGATTATTGATCATGGATAGACCCTAATAAACTAGGGTAATAGGGATTATATTTTGTGAACTGAGTCAAGATCTTAAAGGCTTACTTGAGTCAGTATCATGGAGGCAAAGAATCAATAATATGCAAGTCTTGGATCAGATAAAATGGGTTGTCATAGAGCAAGCTGCTTAGGTTTTTTAAATAGCTTACAGCTGGAAATTAAATTTCATATGATCTATTTTCTGGATCTTAATTTTTTAAGCAGGCACTTAGCACTTCATTAGATAGGGAACTGACACTTTCTATAATCCTAGATTACTTAGGGCTCAGTAAGCTCCTCTAAACCATGAAAGAAGATCTTTTAACAGACAACTGAGGTAGTAGCAATTTCATTAGCAGTGAATGAGCCGTGCCATGTCCCTCGGCATGCAAGTGTAGTTCTAGGCATACACCCCTGCACATGCCATTCTTCAGGATTAGTGTTCTGGTATTTAGCCTGAAGTTGTAGGAGAGGATGAAGTATAAAACAAAGTTGTATCTAATAGGTGATACTGTAGGTGTGGTGCTCTCCTTTTTTAAAGGGTGGGGGGGGGAGGAATGTGACCTTAAAGGCACTTTCCAGAAAGCTTCCTCTCACTATTTCAGATGTTACTTGTTCCAGATTCTTGGCACATATTTGGATCTCAAGTTGCTTAAACCTAACACCAGAGGACTCTTAAATATGGAAACAAAACTTTTAGAACCTTGTTAGGGTTTGTTAATAAAAATTGTTCATGTAAAAATATACCTTTGAGAATGATTCATACCTATCGCCAATGGCAGATTTAAGGGTGGATACTGAAAAGCAATCTTATGTTTAAATGGAAACAACTAATCAAGTGTCATTTTTTTTCTTTCAGCTCTTTGCAGACAAGGTTCCAAAGACAGCAGGTTGGTGGTTGTTTTTTAAGTTGTCTTTTAAGTGCTCTTAATTTAGCTTTGTTTTTTAGTATTACATTTTCTCCATTCTGTTCTTTTGTAGAAAACTTCCGTGCTCTGAGCACTGGAGAGAAGGGATTTGGTTACAAGGGATCCTGCTTCCACAGAATCATTCCTGGGTTCATGTGCCAGGTATGGAGCATAGTGATTTCTACCAGGATATATCCTTCAACTTTGTGCCCATACTTAGGGAAGGATTCAGCCAGAATGTCGGTGTTCAGTGAATGAACTTCTGCTCTCTAAGTTACCAGTAAATATGCCAGCCTCATTCTGTATTTGATGGGATTCTTACTTTTAGGGTGGTGACTTCACACGCCATAATGGCACTGGTGGCAAGTCTATCTATGGGGAGAAATTTGCTGATGAGAACTTCATCATGAAGCATACTGGTCCTGGCATCTTGTCCATGGCAAATGCTGGACCCAACACAAATGGCTCCCAGTTTTTCATCTGTACTGCTAAGACTGATTGGTAAGTACTAAACAAAGTTGAACTGAAGAAGTGGAGGAAATAGCACTAGCAATTTGAAGCATCAGAGGTATAATTTCTATGGGCACTATTAACAAAGATAAAGGAGACCTTTGCCAGCTATGCGGACTCATTTTGGTTTGAATGAAAAGAACACTGGACTTGAATCAGAAGAACCTAGGTTCTGATCTTGGCTCTGGGCACTACTGTGTACCTTTGGGGCAAGTTTCAAACTATTCCCTTGAGGGGCCTTAGTTTCCTCTAAATGAGGGGGTTAGACTAGATAATTTCTTTGGGTATCATCCAGCTCTAACAAAATCCCTGTTAACACAGCCTGATAAATTTTAGCCCAAGATATCTTAATACTTGGTTCCTAGCCCGAGTGACCTTTCTGATCTAATTGGCATTTGATTTGTTGGTCCTTTTTAGGTTTCCATTTAAAACTTAAGACTCCTGAACTAACAGCAGTTGGAGAAAATTTACAATTGCAGTATGCACCCTTTTGACTGGCTCATAGTAATCTTTATGGTGTTTCCATTGCTTTTAGATAGAAGGTACGTTGTCCAGTGTTTATAGTAGTCAGTTGGTTAACTAGTATCAAAAGTTGGTGGCTTCTCTACAGTACTCGAATATAGGTCCTGTTCAGCCATCTATTGGGCATTGTAGCTGGCTTATGGTGGCGCAGCTGTTCTGATTCCTAGGCAACAAAGTGAATCAGTCATTATCTTACTTCATAATGATTCCTATTTATTCCCCTAGGTTGGATGGCAAGCATGTTGTCTTTGGCCAAGTGAAAGAAGGCATGAACATTGTGGAAGCCATGGAGCGTTTCGGGTCTCGGGATGGCAAGACCAGCAAGAAGATCACTATCGCTGATTGTGGACAGCTCTCATAAGTTTTTTTTGTTTTGTTTTTTGTCTTAACCATCAAATCATTCCTCTGTAGCCGGAGAGAGCACCCCCAAATCCTATCTGCTCTTATACCCTGTAATCCTTGTGCTCTCACTTGCTGCACTTCTCTTTGGATTTCACTTCCTTTTTCCTTCCACAAGTCTGGCTAGACAACAGAGTTAAGTTTATGATTATGAAATAAAAACTAAACTACACCTGAAGTCTCCTTTTTCTGAGTTGGTGAATGGGCAGATAAGTGTGTAGGTGGGCAGTGGGATTTTAATGCTGTTATTGTTTCCCAACTTTTTTAATTGAAAGCAAATGTGTTTCATTGAGCTCCTTTGCATAGCAATAGCTATGTCTTTAGTGTCATTGTGTCATTTACTAACATCTTAGCCAAAACAAAAGTTGATAATGGTGGTTAGAATTTGACTATAGAGTCAACTGCTTAGTAGCATCTAAGGAAGTTCATAAGATGTTCTAAATCTCCCCCATGTTATGCTATCTTATATGGATTATACATGTAAAATCATATTAAACATTTTTACCTGTTAATGATTTTGGGGCTGTTTACAGTCTCTAGGGGTAGCTAATTTGCACATTGAATATAGTTGATGCCTGAGACGAGTCAGGAAGACTTTCCAGAGTTCACTTGGGGCACCTAGCTATGTCACCACACAGCTCACATAATCCTGTTTTCCTCAGTCTCCTCATCTATAAAATTAACTGGAGAATGAAATGGTAAACTACTCCAGTGTTTTTGCAAAGAAAACCTCAAAAGGGGAAACAACTGAAAAAGTCACTGAACAAAAGTGCATCATGTTTCTGTCTGGGCCAAATCACAAGTTCAAGGTTCTTTTCCCTATGCATCAGGAACCACTTGTATTTGCCAGTTTTGAATTTGTTGCTACTATCTCAAGGACATCCAGTGGTTAATTAGAATTACTGTAACCTGTTCCTGGTTAGCCATCCTTAGCCCTTTTATCCTGGTAAGTTAACCTTAGTTTTTAAATCTGAAAAAAGTGAAACCTGCCATTAAATAGCAAAGCCTGTTCCATTGGAAGGGGTAGTGTGAGGGGACCATAGGGCTTCAGGAAATAGATCATGTTCTGGGACTAAGCTTTAGATATACCAATGGGTTTCATTAGTATGGCTGTTCAACCTTAGTTAATTTATTCCATGTGACTGCCAATGTCTTAAAGTAACCACTGCTGCTTCATTTTCCAGACCCCTGAAGGTGGATCTTTATCCTTATTACTGATCTTGTTCACTCCCAAGTTTGAAGGTTGGATATATCTTTTGTCTAATCAGTTTCCAAATCATGTTCATTATATCTGCAATTTTCTTCCCATAGGTAGGACAATAGCCTCTTACTGTCTATTTGCACAGCCTTCCAATCCATCCTTCCAACTATGGACAGATTAAACTTCCTTATGCACAGGTTATACCTATTAAAATCATCCACTCTTTAAAACTTGTCTGAAGTGCAATATCCAGAAACTAAATCCGTCATCCACCTGAGTCCATTAAGATCTTTATTCTTTTGCATCACATGTATTATATACCACTTATTCTGTTCCTCTTATGTACTTATGTGTATCTATGTACATTTCATACCCCCTAGTAGAATGTTTCATTAGAATTTATTGAAACGGGGGTGGCTAGGTGGTGCAGTGAGTAAATAGCACACAAAAAAACTAGCCAAGTAACCTTGGGCAAGTTACTTTACCCCAATTGCCCTCCAAAAGGCAAAAAAAAAAAAAAATTGAAACAATTTTTCCCTTTGTGCAATACAGTGCTCTACACACAGTGTCTAATATATGTTCAATTAAATTGAATGATAGCCTGATTTCTCCACCAGGCTTTTTCTCCTTTAATCTCCAGAAATAGAAATTCTCTGCTATATAAATCGTGATTTAAGTACCATTAGGTTCACATTTTTACTTCAAATGCATACACTTAAAAACAATGAAATTTATCTTCAGGCATTGTTTGGACATCACTGAACTGCTGAACACTTGGAATTTAGATATAAGAAATATGCTCTGAGTATTCAAAGGGAGAGATCATTTATAACTAGGTAAAGGCAACCAATGCTTGTATTGAAGATGATGAAGTTTAGAGAAATCTACAGCCAAGGCCAGATGTTTCTCTTACTTCACAGCCACATAAAAGATGAATTCCTCCTTATCATCTGCCCTAACCATGGCTGATCTCCCGTGACACTTCCATTCCTAGGCAGCTAGCCCCCTAGCCCTGACTAGTTCTAGTGTTCAGGAGCTTGGTTTCTCTTCTACACAGTCAAATTCCAGGTAAGCTCCTGCTCCCCCTCCTTCAACCTTTGCTCCAGTCATAATCATAATCATTTTCATTTATCATTTTGGAGATTATAGTTGGGGGTAAGAAGGACTGAAATCACAAAGTCCAGGAAACGACAGTGTTCCCAGATTCCTTCCTCTGTCCTTTCCTCCAGCTTCTACAGACTCCCAGGCAGGGTTTGTGCCTCCTAAAATAGAAAAGGATTTTGATCACTTGATCATAGATTTGCTGATGAATCATCAGTGTGAATAAAGTTCTGATCCATACATCAGACCTTGACTTAAAAACTAGGGCTTCTGGATGGTGTTCTCAAGAACATATGCATGGAGAATTGTGTAAAGACCTATTAACAGTCCTGAAAATGAGGCTTACCTTACCTAATTCCAATAC
Source organism: Petaurus breviceps papuanus (assembly GCF_028583685.1). Taxonomy (NCBI): domain Eukaryota; kingdom Metazoa; phylum Chordata; class Mammalia; order Diprotodontia; family Petauridae; genus Petaurus; species Petaurus breviceps. The sequence continues at coordinate 2,350,812 of NW_027187359.1, forward strand.
TTCCAGGCTATCTTGCTCCCTCCCTTTAAAACCTCAGTATGAAAAGAACTAAGTCCACACTATTTCTCCTATACAATCCTAACTTCTCTCTCCAAGGTATAATAAGTATGCTATTTCTGACTAAGGCATTCATAGCCTCAGGACTCAGTTCTGCTGCCTTCAGTACCAACAATGCTGAGGCATCAAGGGGAGACTTCTAGGAGTGCTTGTGAGAGCTGAACCTCTTAACTGGGAAAACTCGAAGGAGCACAGGATGAGTGATGGAAAAGAATGATTTAGAGGCAAAGAAAATCTTTTGTATTAAAATTTTTTGTTATTTGTGTCCAGCTCTTTGTGACCCCATTTGAGGTTTTCTTAGAGATACTGGAGTGATTTGCCATTTTCTTCTCCAGCTCATTTTACAGATGGGGAAACTGAGGTAAAGGGGGTTTAATGACTTACCCAGAGTCACAAAACTAGTAAGTGTCTGAGGCTGGATTTGAACTCAGGAAGATGAGTCTTCCTGACCCCAGGTTGGACACTATCCACTGTGCCACCTAGCTGCCCCTGTATTGTAATAGTTGTGGATTATTAAAGCCTTAGAAAGGATCCCCAGTGGCCTCAAACTTATTTAACTTTCTATCATTTAAATCTATTTTTTTTACTGCTATTAGCTCAGTCTTTGTTTCTCAGTGCAAGGTTATCTGATTATATAGCCCTCTGAAAAAAGGTATGCATTATTTAATTTGGAGGGGGGGTAGTATTCAGCAGGTCAGGGAGTTTGAGATCCTTCATGGATGGATAGATGGATGAATGAATGAGTGAAAAAAGGTTTTTTGTCATTCAGTTTTATTTTCAGTTCCAAATTCTCTCCAATCTTCCCCACCCACTGAGAAGAAAAGAAAAAGAAAACCCATTACAAATACGTATAGTCATACAAAACAAATTTTCACAATGGCCATGTCCAAAGAAGAAAAGAAATATTTCAATCTGCTCTGAGTCTACCAGATTTCTATCTGAAGGTGAGTAGCATGTTTCTTGAGACATTTGAAACTGTGGTTGGATGTTTTGTTTATCAGAATTCCTAAGTTTGAAAAAGCATTATTTAAGAGCCTACTGTGTGTCAAGCACTGATGCTTCTTTTACATATGAGAAAACTAAAGCCCAATATTTATCCAAGTTAACTCTTGTCCTCACAGCTAGTGAGTGCTCAACTGATACTAGAATAGGATCCCTTAGCTCCCTTTTTTACATCAGAGTACTATGACATAAACATTATTGAGTGTATAACATAGTTAGATGGTGGGTTATAACAATATAGAATGTAAGCAATAATAAATAACTTACATTCATATAATGTTTCAAAGTTTGCAAATTGCTTTAGTCAACAGTCAATAAACACTGTGTCAGGTCCTGTACTAAGCACTAGGGATTCAAAGAAAGGCAAAAAGACAGTCCCTGCCCTCAAGGAACTCACAATCTAATGGAGGAAGACAGCATATAATTATGTAAGAAAATCATAACAACCCTGTGAGATGGGTCCATTTTACAGATGAGGAGACAGGCTTAGTGAGGTTAAGTTATTTGCCCATAGACTTATAGCTAGTAAATGTCAGAAGTAGGATTTGAACCCAGGTCCTTCTGATTCCAGGTCCAACATACTATCCACTAAACCAAAATCTTTGCCCCCAGGAATCAATAATTTCAATCAAGAATTCATTAAGGTGGTGGCTAGGTGTCACAGTGAATAAAGCAACCGGCCCTGGAGTCAGGAGGACCTGAGTTCAAATCCAGCCTCAGACACTTAACACAAAAACTAGCCGTGTGACTTTGGGCAAGTCACTTAACCCCAACTGCCCTACCTTCCCCCCTCCAAAGAGCAACAAAATAAAAAAATAAAAAAAAGAATCTATTAAGCTCCTTTGTAAACTACTTACTAAGGCATAGTGTTTAGTACATAGTAGGTGCTTAAATAATGCCTGTTCTGTTCCCTTTCACCTTCTATCTCTTAGACATACTAAGCTTGTACATTTTTTTTTTGTTATTGGAGGGCAATTGGGGTTAAGTGACTTGCCCAAAGTCACATGACTAGTAGACTAGCTAAGTGTGTCAAGTGTCTGAGGCTGGATTTGAACTCAGGTCCTCCTGACTCCAGGGCCAGTGCTCTTCACTGCGTCACCTAGCCGCCCCTAAGGTTGTACATTTTACACAATTAGGTGAATAAGATACCAAATCATATGTGTTTTATACACACACACACACACACACATTGCCTTGTGCTGGGACTGACCCAAGCAGTCCCCAGGTAGTTTAGGTCCAAAAAAGGAACAAAATAAGACACTTCTGGTCTGTCTTAGAGCAGGGAATGGATGTTCAGGCCAGGCAATGCCCTTGAGGCAGCTGAGTAAAGCTCTCAGGTGTCGCTTAGTTATCTTGCCATTCTGTCAGAAGCCTGTAGGAGAAGCTCTGGATAGACCCTCATCTGGGTTATTTTTGTATTCAAGTAGTCAGGAGCTATATTAATGACCACAGCCTTAATCCCTTGAGCCAATTAAATCTCAAAATCAATTTCTATATTTTTTAAGGAAAAACTAGCCTAATTTGCACAGGGAGGGGAGGGAGGGGAAGAGACTTAAGATAACACTCCTAGCACAGTAGGTGTTCTTGGTGAGTAACCCTAGCTATTGATCTTTTCCTTCCTGTAAAAAGACATACCAAAGTCTTTTAATAAAAACAAAAAACCAACCAACAAACAGTTGGCTAGATTCCACAATGTCATATGGGAGCCAGTCATCTTATATGGTCTGACACACATCTATCTTCATCATTGCCGTCATCATCATCATCATCAGTCGACAGAATTTACATAGCACTTTCAGGTTTGCAAAGGCCTTTACTAGCATTATCTCATTGGATCCTCACAATGACCCAGGGAGGTAGGTGCTGTTATCTCCCTTTACAGATAAGGAAATTGAGTCAGACAGCAGGGGAGTGACTTTCCAAGGGTCACAAAGTTAGACAACAAAGTATTTAGGGCCTGATTTGAACTCAGGTCTTCCTGACTCAAGTGCTCTACAAATTATACTACCTAGCTACATATATATAGAGATATGAATGTATGTATGTATGCAGAAAATAAAAATAAAGAATAAATACAAAGTGTTAAATACGAGGTAGTTTTAGATGGGAGGGCAAAATAGTTTGGGGTATTAGAAAGGGCTTTGTACACAAGGTGATACTTGAGTTACATATTTAAGGAAGAGTAGGAATTTATGTGTCAGAGGTTAGGCTACAGTGAATTCTATGTATAGAGGACTGCCATTGCAAAGGTATGGAGATAGGAGATGGCGGGTCCTTTGTGAGGAACAGAAGCCAGTTTGGATCACAGAGTGTAGGAGAGAAGCAATATATAACGAGGCTCCAAAGATGGTGAGCCATGGTTATAATAAGAATTCTAAAAGCTAAACAGAGGAGTTTATATTTTTTTCTAGAGGAAATAGGAAGATACCAGGTAGCTCAGTGGATAGAGCACTGGGCCTGGAGTCAGGAAGACCTGAGTTCAAAAAAGGCCTCAGACACTTACCGGTTGTATGACTTGTAAGTCATTTAACCTCTGTTTGCCTCAATCCTCTGGGGAAGGAAATGGGAAATCACTCCAGTGTCTTTGCCAAGAAAACCCCATGGACAGTATTGCCAAGCTCATGAAGTCGGAAATGAATTGAACAACAGCAAGAGTTCATTGAGCTAGAGAGTGACATGGTCATATCTGCACTTAAGGAAAGTTACTTAGACAGCGTGGAGAACAGACTGGACTGGAGAAAGATTTAAGGCAGGAAGAGCAGTTAGAAGTTTGTTAAAATAATCTAGGAGATGAGAGGTTATGAGGGCTTGAACTCAGGTGGTACCTGTGTGAATAGAGAAAAGGGGTTAGAGGCAAAAGAACATGAAGATAGAAACAGCAAGTTATAGAAAGTGATTAGAATGGGTATCGTATTGCTTGTCTTCTCAATTGGTGTGTGTGGAGGGACTGGATGGAGGGAGAGAATTTGGAACTTAAAATTTAAAGAAAAAGAATGTTTAAAAAAATAGAAAGTGATTAGACATGTGGGGTGAAGAAGAGTGAGGAGTTCAGAATAATGTCAAGGTTACAAACCTGGGAACTAGAAGAATAGTGGTACCCTTAACAGAAATATGAAAGAGGAAAGGTGGGTTGGTTTTGGACATGTTGAGTTTGAGATGTCTCTAAGTCACCCAGTAAGCAAATTATGATCCAACTCTGAAACTCGAGGGAGAGACCAGGGATAGATTTACAGATCTGTGAGTCATGGGCATAGAAAATATAATTAAACCATGGGAGTTGATGAGGTCACCAAGAGAGAGTGTAGAGAGGCAAGAGAACAGAGAAAAGGACATAGCCTTAGGAAACACCCACAGTTAGGGGGAATGATATGGATGATGGATGATGGGTGAATAAAAGAAGAGTGAGAAGTAGTGCTCAGACAAGTAGAAGGAGAACCCAGAAAGATTTAGTGTCATCACTTAAAGAGGAGAGGATGTCCAGGAGGAGATGGTGGTCAACACTGTCAAATGTGATAGATAGGGCCCGCAAGATTAGGACTGAGAAAAGATGTTTAACAATTAAGAGATCGCTGGTAACTTTGGATAGAGCATTTTCAGTTGAGTGATGAAAAGTCATATTATTGCAAAGTGTTGAGAAGTGAGTAAGTGTATCAGCAATGCCATATTCACAATGCCTATGGAGATTACAGATATGCTGATATAATTATCCATCACAAAATACATCATGCTTGCCATATGGGGGAATAAACTAGAAAATTTATTAAGATACCAAAAGACTGAGTCCCAAAACCAGAAAGTGAAAGCCATCAGAGTAGTTATGACATTGGCACAGGTAGATAAAGTAGAAAGCACCCACATTTTCAAGCCTTTAAAACAGAACAGGCTACCTCAGGCAAAGGTCCTCCTCTCCCCACTCACAGCAACCACCCAGCGTCTGGGAAGCGGGCTCCCAGCAGCTCCAGCCCCTGGCAGTCCTCAGCAGGAGTCCTTAGCAGAAATTCTGGCTAACTCAAAAAGGGCTTCGTGCTGCCGCTGCCTCTGCTGCTGCTGCCGCCGTCGCCAGCCACCGCAGGAACTCTAGTTTGGCTTCCGCTTCCTCTTGCTCCGCCCCTTCCTGCTACGTCAGCAAGTCCAATGGGGCATGGAAGATCTTTAAATCCCATAACCCTTACAATAAGAGAAGAGGAAGTGAAGGCAGAGAATGTAGACAACTTTTTCAGTTTGGTGGAGAAGGGAAGAGAAGACACAGAATAATATCTGTTTTTAATTTTTTTCCAATTTATTAATTTATTTTTAGTTTTCAACATTCACTTCCATAAGTTTTAAATTTTCTCACCCTAAGTGGGAGGTGGGATAGGAGGGAGGGAAATATAGTCAGTCTTTTACAATATTCGTAAAATATTTTGCATTAGCTACACATGTACAACCTATACTGAATTGCTTATATTCCCAGTAAGGGTGGGTGACAAGGGAGGAAGGGAATGAATCTGGAATTCAAAGTTTTAAAATCAAATGTTTAAAATATATATACATATACATAATTATTATTATTAATACTATTTTACATGTAATTGGGAAATAAGATATACAGGCGCTGGGGCATAGAGATCCACCATGCCCTACTGGAAAAGTCAAAGGTAGTATGGGAGAAGATATGGGAGAGAGCAGATTGGAGGAGGGGATATCCTGTGGGACTGCTATTTTGGGGTGGTAGGTAGGGGAAAAATAGGGAGAAAATTTGTAACTCAAAATCTGGTGGAAATGAATGATGTAAATCAGAAGTTAATAAAACATTTGAAAAATGAAAAAAAAAATTTCTCACCCTTACTGCACTCCCTCCCCTAGAGGGCATGCAATCTGATATAGGCTCTACACATACATTCCTATTAAATACATTTTCACATTAGTCATGTTGCATAGTAGAATTATAATGAATGGGAGAAACCATGAGAAAGAAAAACAAAACAAAAAAGAAAATAGTCTGCTTCACTCTGCATTCTGACTCGATAGTTCTTTCTCTGGATGTGGATGGCATTTTCCATCATGAGTCTTTTGGAGTTCTCTCATATCCTTGTATTGATGAGAAGCTCTAAGTCTATCAAAGTCAATCATTGCACACTATGGCTGTTACCGTGTATAATGTTCTTCTGGTTCTGCTCACCTCACTCAGCATCACTTCATATAAGTCTTTCCAGGTTTTTCTGAAGTCTACCTGTTCATCATTTCTTATAGCACAATAATACTCCATTACATTCATATACCACAACTTGTTCAGCCATTCCCCATTTGATGGTCATCCCCTCAGTTTCCAGTTTGGGGCCACCACAGAAAGAGCTACTATAAATATTTTTGTACATGTGTGTCCTTTTCACATTTTTATGATCTCTTTGGTATACAGTCCTAGAAACAGTATTGCTGGGTCAAAGGGTATGCACATTTTTATAGCCATAGGATAATATCTTGAGGTGATAGTATGATCCAGTGAAGGATTTTTTAAGGTAGGGAATCTTGGGCATGCTTGAAGGAAAGGAAACAGAGAGGGATATATTGAAGATTAAAGAAAGAAGCAGGATGGTTGAGGTTACTATTAGAAAAGTTGGGAGAGGTTGGGATCAAGGGCATATCTATCACTATATAGTCCTGAACCTTGAGACAAGTAGTTTGAAGAAATGAGGACAAAGAACCAGTTATATATACATGGGAAAGATCATATATGATTACAGATATATCGCTTGACCCAGTAAGCTCCAATAAGGCATTCTGGGTTCAAAAAGATCTAGTTCAATTTTGAGGCAGCCTGACATCAAAGATGTGGTCAATTTTCTGTCTCTTACTATATTCTCATTCCTGAGTAAATCTCCAAGGAAATTTCTACCACAAAGGTTAGTATCGCTTGTGTCAAAAGTTTTCCCCAAAGAGGAAAAGATCCCTTCTAGAAAAGGTATTCATTATATAATGTTGATATCAGAAGTAAAATAGTTGTTTATTTCCTCTACTACAAAAAATGCTTAAGACACAAAAGACTCAAAGGTAGATTAAAAGATGATGAAAACAAGGGGTGGCCAGGTGGCTCAGTGAGTACGAGCACTGGCTCCAGTGTCAGACAACCTGGGGATCAAATCCGGGCTCAGACACTTAGCACCACACCCAGAAATAACTGGCCGTGTAACCTTGAGCAAGTTACTTAACCCTGATTGCTTTAAAAAAAAAAAATGATGAAAACATAAAACATCTTACATAATTGTTGCACCAATGCAATATTCACAGTGCCCAAGGCAACTATAAATATACTGGCAGATTCAATTGAAAAATATAACACGTTCCATATAGAAGACAGAGAAGCAAAACATTTATTCAGACACCAGAAAATCAAATCCCAACACCAGAAAGTCAATTCTATAATAGTAGCAAAGAAGTTACTACACCATAGCACACATGAAGCCACACCATCCTTTAGCCTTCCCACAAACCAACACTCACAAGCCTAGCTGTCACAACAGGGAGAAAACTCTCACAAGCTTAACTGATTCCCTGGGTGATTCCTCTCTCTTTCATTGTCCACCTGCTCTGACTCCCAGACTCTACTCCATTCAACAAACTCCACCCATCACAGACACCATGTGATTACATTCAGCCTATTAGGGGTCAGGGAAGATCATCAAATTACCATTACCATTGCAATAATCCATTAGTACACACATTGTTTTCCCCCTGAAAAGTAAAGACAGCATTATGAGACTGCTGAAGAGATGTTTTGAATTCACTTTATGTTTGTACCATTTGAGCAGGTGATGAGGGCTAGAGATGCTGAGCATCTAAGACATGACTTTCTTTGGTCCTTCAGCTACAAGATGATCCTAGCCATTGTCATCTTCTAGAAGCGTCTTTTTAAGGACAGTCTTCTCCCTCTTGTTGACTGATATTTGAATCGGTAACTCAGTAAACTCTTGACCTACAAGGTTCTGAGGTTTGCTTTAAGGCTGGGAATATCTATTTCTTGGGAACATGAGTAATCATTGACCTGTGCTCAGGACAGGAAGCAGAAAGGCACAAGAAGGAGCCAGACAATCAAGGTCCAGGCTCAAGTCCACCTAGGTGAGAATGTTTCCTGATGTCAATTGCTTATTCTGTAATAATTTTATCACTAGGGAAGAGAAGAGAGAAATTCTTTCCACCTTCCTTCCTGGAAGTCCAAGGAGAGAAAGGGGACACCATGGGAGAGGGGACCAAAAGAATGATTCAGAACCATTGCCATAGCTCTTACAAAACTCAGTAGGGGGAGGTCCCTCCACAAGGGGCTGCTTGGTTACCAATCATCTTTGATACACTAACCCCCTCCCCCCAAGACCCCTGGTTATTCAGTAGTTCTCTATCATCTCATTAAGGTGTATATCTTACAACGAGAGCTACAGCACATAGCCAGTTCCATAGAAGGTACTCTGGTCCATCAAATCAGGGAGATACATATGTGTATGTATATGCACACACACATATACATGTGTATAGATATACATATTATTTATGTGTATGTCAGTCACATTGTATTTATTATATGCCTAATAAGTACCAGGCACTGTGCCAAGTGCTGGGGATACAAAAAGGTAAAAGACAGTCCTTTAAACCTCAAGTAGCTCAGTCTAATAGGGGAGACAATGGAAATACCTATGTACAAACAAGATGTATACAGGAAAAATTGAGGTTAATGAATAGAAAGAAAACTAGCATCTCGTCATCATGGAAGATTGGGAAACATTTCATATATGTGTGTGTGTGTGTTTATATATCTTATACATACAAATATATGCATAGAGATATAGAGACACAGATGAAAACAACAAGCAGAATGGTGCAATGGATAGAAAGCTAGCCTTGGAGTCCAGAACACCTGGTTTCAAGTGTTCCCTATGGTACCTACTGACTGTAGGACAATGGGCAACTCACTTAACTTTTCAGTACCCTCAGGCAAGGTCTCTAAGAGGATAAATTACAGACAAATTGCTGATCAGTATTAGCATTGGTAGAAGGGAGTTTCCACACAGGGAGTTCCACTCAGGAATGAAATCATGGGCCTAGACCAAATTTTATAAAGCATTTTATACGTCAACTTTTTATGTATATGTGAATATGTGATAAAGCTTAAACTGAAGGAAAACCCATTACAACTGACTGGATAATTAACAGAAGGGGAAAAAAACCTTGAAATTCAGTTTGGTTGTATGAAAGTCATGCTAATTACAGTCATTTTTGTCAGCTGCCTTCCATTTATACCTAATTACCATGTGGCAAGTGCATACTCATGCATCTCATCAAAGGGATCCGATTAACTTATATATGCTTTATTTGGTGACAAGATTTAACTCTGTTTATGTATGCTCTGTATTCATAATTGCTCATGTAACATTATCATCTGCACACTATTCTAAAAAAAAGTTTGAATAAAGATTGCTCACCACTCTTACAGATGATAGACTGCACAATCAGGCTTTATATGCAAGAAGAGGAGATAAGTGACAAAATTTAAAGGGTGCTGGGAAAGGCCCCTTAAGGGCAGCAAGCAGGGGAAGTGGAGAGAGGGCAAGGTCCAGAGACAGGAAAACCAGAATTCAAATACTGTACTTACTAGTGGTGTGACCCTGGGCAAGTTATTTAACCCTGTTTGCCTCAATTTTGTCATCTGAGAAGGAAATGGCAAACTACTCCAGTGTCTTTGTCAAGAAAATCCCAGATGAGGTCACAGAATTGGACATGACTGAAAAGACTGAACAACAAAAAAGGAAAGGCCTTTTGCCTCAAGATCTCTCTTCCATGCTACCAGAGATAATTGGAGGCTTTATAACAGGGACCCTCCAACCAACTACTGTGAAAATTCCAAAGGCTTTTGCTGCCAAAGTGGCCTGAAGTCTCAGAATCATGAGGGATCTGAGTACAAGATTCAGTGCAAATTTATGAAGGGATGACATTTTTGTCAAGTCTAAGAGCAGTCATGAAATCTGCTATTTGTTATATTTTTGTTTTGCTTTTTAGTTTTGAGAGGAAGCCCCATATAGTGGCTGGAGAGCTGCTGGTCTCCAGCATTTAAGAAGACCTGGCATTCTGTCCTACTTCTGAAATATATCAACAATATGTCCCTAAGTAGATTGTTTAATCCCTGTTTGCCTTAGTTTCCTCATCTGTAAAATGAGGATCATAATAGCACCGACATTCGTAGGGTTATTGTGAGACTCAAATGAGTTATGATTCCAAAAGCACTTAGCCTAATGCTTGGCACATAACAGGTATTATAGAAATGTTAGCTATTATGTTGCCAATGTGTCCCTGGATACTTTAACCTTTCAATGCCACATAGAATTCCATAGTAGTGTAGATTATAAACAGCAGACTAGGTATCCTTCTGCATGGGTAGAAAGAATTTCTTACCCAGAATTCCCTATACCAATGAAGTCACAGATCTGGTCTATTTTTTGTTTTTAATTTGAAAGGAAAAATGGGAAAGCATGTTTATCTCGCTCAAGTATCCACATTTATCATTTAAGCCCTGCCATTCAAACCATGCAAGCAAGGCGTCTACTGCCCCTTGGTGGTTGAGCACTCTTAATTTCCATTCAGATATTTGAGGACTAAGAAAATCTTCAAAGCTGAATCTGCATATTGGGACATACACAGTGAGGCCTCTAAGGTTCCAGCCATCGACAATTTTTTGTGAACCAGTTTATGGGATATCAGCAAGCCAGAAGAACTGAACGGATGAGACAAGAAAATAGAGACAAGTTTAAGAATAATTTCCCTTTTGCCCAAGTCAAAGGGAGGAAATAGTTCTGCATAATGGATCCAGGGGACTAGAAGCTGGGGAGTTGCTGGAGGTCCCTTTGCTGAGATCATTTCACAGACCATTGAATAGAGATCTAGGGCAAGTGATTGTTTGGGTTAAGGGGGAGTGGGGAAAGGAGGTTATTCAGACACAAGTGAAGGACATGTTACCCCAAAGGATATGATGGGCAGTTTGCCTAAATTTCCAGGGAAAAGGGCCAAGGTGTGTGTGGCAGTGGGGTGGCTCAGTGAACAGCCTTGGGCTGAGTTAGCTGTCTGGCCTTGGGCAAGCCTTCTGGGCAACTTCTGTCTGCTTCCATTGTCTATAAAATATATACATAATTATATATATATGTCAATATTATATGTAATTACATATTATATATATAATTATATATAGTTCATATATATGTAAACACTAACACACACATATATATACTATCTACAAAATGGGAATAGTAATAGGACCTAACTCCCAGAGTGATTGTGAGGATAAAATGAGATAATATTTGTATAACTCTTTGCAGCCCTTATAGCACTATAAAATGCTACCTATTATTGTTGTTAAGGGCAGTTAGGTGGTGAAGAAGATAGATTGCAGGGTCTGGAATCAGGAAGATTCATCTTCCTGAGTTCAAATCTTACACACATATTAGCTATGTGACCCATGACAGGTCACTTAACCCTGTTTGCCCATCTGTAAAATGGGCTGAAGAAAGAAATGGCAAACCAAACCACTTTCTTTGCCAAGAAAACCCTAAATGGAGTCACAAAGAGTTGGCTGTGACTGAACAAAAACAACCACAAATTATTGCTGTTATTATTATGCAGCTATTTGTGGGGAATGACGATTTAAACATGATTGTAAACTAGGAGTTAAGAAACCTAGGTTTTAGTCCTAGCCTTCCCACTTACCACTATTTTGGTCTTGACTAAGTGCCTTTATTACTCTGGGTTTCAATTTCCTCATCTGTAAAATGAGAAAAGAGCATGGACTAATTGATCTTCTTATCTTCTCATTACCTTTGTGACTGAGGGAAGGCCCTCGAGTTCCACCTACTACTTACTAGTTACCTGAGAAAGAGCTTAATGATTACTGGTAGCCATGGTGCCCTCCCTGGACATTCTCCTTTCCTGATTATAAAACCTTGCCAAGAGATTTTGAAAGTCCAAATAAGCTGAGACATCATGAGGATGGTGGATAGATAACTGGCCTTAGAGGCAAGAAGATCTGCATTCAAATTCTACCTCTGCCACATATTGGCTGGGCGACCCTGGGCAAGTCACTTAGGCTCTTAGTACTCCAAGAAAACAACTAACATTGTAAGTTGCAGAGAAGGTGCCAATCTCCTTCACCAGGGACTTCCTGCTTGATGAAACAACAGGTTTGGTCTACATAAACAAAACAAGCCTATGGTACCTACCAGCTTTGATTTGTCATTAGCCTCTCTCAATGCAACCCAGTCCACCCAGACCCCTCTCCAACCTCCTTCTCAATGCCCTCTTTCCCTTTTCCCCTACTGGTCAGAAAAATGACACCCCCCATTCCTACCCTTCCTAAGGGAACTCCAAATCCCTGCTCTCCTCTGACCCTGATGTCCACTCTCTCCTTCCCCACAGTGGCATGCTAGTTCTCTCCAGCATCCTGCTCTGTGGGGCACATGCCTTGACGGACCCTCAGAACTCCTAGTTCTTGCCATCTGTTCAGTAGTTAAACCCTCCTGTACATGTTGTCTCTCCGAATTAGTGTGAGTTCATCAAGAGCAAGGATGATCCTTTTTTTCCATTTTTATCCCCAGTGCTTAGCATATAGTAAGTGTTTAACAAACACTTTTCATTCAGTCACTCTTTGATTCATTCATGTCTTCCCTAAGTCTTCTTTAGGTGAAACATCCCTAGTTCTTTCAATCCATTCTCATTTGGCAAGGACTCAAGGTCCTTCACCAGCCTGATGGGCCTCCTCTGAACTCCTTCCAGATTTATTCCAGCTTATTGCCAGGCACATTTTCCCCCCGAACTATGTATCTTTCCCCATTATGGTTCTGCTTACCTAATTACAGAAAGATTCCACCTTCTTTTACTGATTCCAACAGTATAAACATGAGACTCATTGATCTCTAGTTTCCAGGGAGTATTTGCAATGCTCCATATGAATGAGTCACAAGGACAATTCACCTGTCTCACCTGTCCTTTAGCACAGGGGCTATTTGGAATGACAGGTTTTGGCTTGCTCTTTCCCAATTTCACCCTTGAGTTCCTTTGGGACTCTCTGGCGGATGCCATCTGGTCCTGGTGATTTAATCTACATCTAGTTTGCAAATGGAGTCTAGGTCTTCCTGTTCATCAGTTACTATTTCATTGGGTCATGGATTTAGAGTTAGAAGGGGCCTTAAGAAGCCAGCTAATCCAGCCCCCCTCTTTTTGCAATGGAGAAGATGGAGGGCCCAGAAGAACTGAGTGACTTGCCTAAGGTTGCAGGGGTAGTAAGTGGCTGAGCCACAATCTGGTACCTCTGACCCATCTGCTCTGGAAAAGCAAGAATTTCCCTAACATCTTTCTCAGTAAGTATGGAAGCAAATCATTCTTTTCATTTTTCTGCTGTTTCATTTCTATAGTATCCAGCACACTTTTGTCTATGTGATTGCTTCTTGATTCTCCAGCTAGCTGCAAAAAAGACAAAGAACTTTCATTTATTAAGTGCCTAATATGTGCTAGGTTCTAGCGATTGTTGTTCGTTCGTATTGGCCATGGCCATGCCCAATTCTTTGTGGCCCCATTTGAGGCCTTGTTTTTTTTTTTTTTTGTTTTGTTTTGTTTTATTTTTGGAGGGGGGAAGGCAGGGCAAATGGGGTAAAGAGACTTGCCCAAGGTCACACAGCTAGTAAGTGTTAAGTGTCTAAGGCTGCATTTGAACTTGGCTCCTCCAGAATCCAAGGCCAGTACTCTATTCACTGTGCCACCTAGCCACCCCATCTGAGGTATTCTTGGCAAAGATGCTGGAATGGTTTGCCATTTCCTTCTTCAGGACATTTTTATGGATGAGGAAACTGAAGCAAACAGAGTTAAATGACTTGACCAGGGGCACACAGTAAGTATCTGAGACCAGATTTATCCACTGTAGCATTTAGCAATACAAAGATAAAAATGAAACAGTTCCAACCTTCAAGGAATACTTCCATTGTGAGGATACAAGTTGTACACTGATAAGTAAATACAGAATGTATCAAAAATGTATTGGCTGTTTTTTCAGTGCCCTTTCATCTCTGTGGGGAGCTTAGGGCCCCAGAAATTCCTATGGGGGAAATAATAACAATGATAATCATTTATGTGTCACTTTAAGGTTTATATATATGACCCCATTCATTCTCACAACAATCCTGAAAGGTAGATGACATTATCTTTATTTTATAAATCAGGAAACTGAGGTAAAAATGGATTAAGTGACTTGCCCAGAGTTGTGCAGTTAGTATGTGCCTCAGGCAGGATTTGGACTCAGGTCTTACTGATTCTACTTCTAGCACTCTTCACAGCAGAATTGAGAGACTTTGGGAAGTAAACACTATTTGTTCTTTTTCTAGGGAATGAATAAATGGAGGACTTGAGATCTGTGGCGCAGGCCCACAAGTCTGGGGGTCCTTTCCTTTCCACTTCCTGTTTGCCATTCAGGGCATAGGGAATGAGCAATTTTACCCCTTGAGATCTGAGACTTTCTGCTCATCGTGAGGGGAATTGGGCAGCTGCCATGATAGCTGAGGCTGCTGACTAACTAATGAATCATTAATAGTGGGCTCTGGGGTTAGGACTGCTGGACCTCAAGGTTCTGTTTGCATTTGGTGAGGACCTGAGAAGGAGGAGCCTGAGCCCTAGTCAGTCAGTGCTTCCCAAATTCAAGTTGCCTAATGACCTGGAAGATAGAGACCAGTAGAGCAAATGCAGGTCTGGGCTGGTAGGGACTTCCAGCTCCTCGAAATCTCATCAGTTAATGAAATAAAGGGCAAGACATCTTTCTTCTACCACATTAAACTTGGTTTCCCTTTGGGATAGTCCTTGACCTCAAGAGGGGTCATAGACCCATAGACTCCTGTCCTAAATCTTTTCCATGACTTCTGGGAGTAGGTAGTTTGAGACTGTTCCACAGACATTCCAAAGATGAAGGAAAGGAAGAAGCTGGACTTTCAGGAGATGGTAGTTAGAGGCAAGAGGGTTCAATGTAAAAAGCTGCCATTCTCCCCCTCCCCCCCTTTTTTTGGTATTTTTGGTGGGGGATGCAAAAGGGATTAAGTGACTTACCCAGGGTCACATAGCTAGTAAGTGTCTAAGGTAAAATTTGAATTCAGATCTTTCCAAGTCCAGAGCTGGCACTTTATCCACTGCACCACCTGGCTGCCCCTTTTTCTTTCATTCGGGGCAGCTAGGTAGCACAGTGAATAGAACAATGGCCCTGGAGTCAGGAGGACCTGAGTTCAAATTCAGCCTTAGAAACTTAACACTTACTAGTTGTGTGACCTTGAGCAAGTCACTTAACCCCAATTGTCCTGCCCTCCCTCCTCCAAAAAGGAAAAAAAAAACTATAACCACAGCATTTTAGTACCTATGTCCTGTGAATATGTATGTATGACTCTTGGTCACCTGATGTGAGAGGAAATTCTAGATGTGGGGTATTTGCTAGAGCTTTTATGCAATATTCTGAATTAACATTTAATATCATCACCAAGATTACATTTCAAAACCAGACAACTCCACAGTTCCAAGACCTCAGGATTGGTGGCAGAGGCAGGCTCAGATTCATCATTTGCAGGATGAATGTCCTCTGGTGGCCAATGGGGATACTGCAACTGTTTGGAGGCAGTGCATGCTCGTGGTACTGACGGGGGCTGTGAAGTTAGTGGTTCCAACGGTTCAAGGAGACTGCCATCTCGTGGACAACTCGGATACTGCAATCTTATAATGGTTAATATACAGGCATTTTACTGTGCTGCACTTGGAGGATATTGAGTTGGTTTTTTTTAAAACAAATTGAAGATCTGTGGTAGCCCTGCCTCG
This sequence comes from Petaurus breviceps papuanus, assembly GCF_028583685.1. NCBI lineage: Eukaryota > Metazoa > Chordata > Mammalia > Diprotodontia > Petauridae > Petaurus > Petaurus breviceps. Next base: position 2,366,721 of record NW_027187359.1, read on the forward strand.
ATCAAATTTATCAGAGCCATTTATTCCAACACCATGTGCTCATGTCGTGTTTCTGAGTCACATTTTGGTAATTCTCAAAAATCTTTGAGCTTTTTCATTGTTATTATATCTGTCATGGAAATCTGTGATCAGTGATCTCTGATGTTACTAGTGTAGTTGTTTTGGGGTGCCATGAATCTCCTCCTTAAAACTTAAAAACAAAACTTAATCAAGAAATGTTGAGTGTGGGGGGTGGCTAGGTGGCGCAGTGAATAGAGCACTGGCCCTGGAGTCAGGAGTACCTGAAACTAGCCGTGTTTAGACCTTGAGCAAGTCACTTAGCCCCAATTGCCCTCCAAAAAGCAAAAAAAAAAAAAAGAAATGTTGAGTGTGACTGCTCCACCAACTGGCTGTGCCCCCAATCTCTCTCCCTCTCCTCGGGCCTCCCTGTTCCCTGAGACACAACAATATTGAAGAATATCACATAAAGTTAGTTCATAAAACAGCAAGAGGGTTTGAGAAGATTGACTCCAAATTTGAAAGAAGTTCTACTGTGGATAAAATGCTATCAAACAGCATTGCATGCTACAGAGAAATCCTTAGGGAATGGAAGCAATCAATGCAACAAACATCATTGTTTTCTTTCTTTCTCTTTTTTTTGGGGAGGGGGGCAAGGCAATAGGGGTTAAGTGACTTGGCAAGGGTCACACAACTACTAAGTGTCAAGTATCTGAGTTCAATTTGAACTCAGGTCTTGCTGACTCCAGGGCAGGGGCTCTATTCACTGCACCACTTAGCTGCCCTATATGTTGTTTTTTAGACATAATACTACTGCACACTTAATAGACTGCAGTGTAATGTAAACATAACTTTCATACCTACTGGGAAACAAAAAAAGTTCATGACTTACTTTATTGCAATATTGGCTTTACTGCAGTGGTCTGCAGCATCTACTATAGGGACAAATGCCCCCCTTTTCTGTAGATTTAAGGAAGGCAATCCAGGAGCCAGTCTGGCCTGCTCACATTTCAGTGCCACTTCTAGCAGTGCCCCACCCCCTGCCCAAGGGTATCAATCTAGATACACAAAGTGTCAGAATGAAGTTCACTGGTGTCATCAGAGTAATTACAGAGTGCGTTGGACAGGACTAGCAGTTGCAGGGATCAGAAAAGGCCTTGTCCAGGAGGTGACACCTGCATTGAGCCTTGAAAGAAACGAAGGGATCTAAGAGGCAGACAGAGATGAGATTTGGGTACTCAGGTACAAGTATAGGGGCATAAGCTATAGAAAGGTACAAAGGAAGGAGATGGACTGTATTGTACGTGGGACAGCAAGGAGGCCTATATGGCTGGAGCAGAGAGTAGAGAGTACAGGAGTGGGAACACCATGGCATGGGCCTGGATAAAAAGGGATAATTCAGATTGTGTACATTTGTAGAACCGTGGATTTGAAATCTCCTATCAGGTGTTCTTTAAGTTATTTTTTTGACCATCATATTCCTTTCTGTTTGGCTCTTGACCTGGCCACTTGGCGAGTTTCTCTGTTCTCTTTCCTCGTGCCACCCCTATAGCTGGTGAAATGTCCTTCCCCCTGCAAGGGCCTGACTTGACCCGTTAGCCATTCTGTGCCTGCCTCCAACCACCTGGGCTCTCTGCGGTCCAGCAAACATTTGGGCCTTTGAATCAGTAGCTTTGAAACGATCATCAAACTCCCTGTGGGTTGTTTGCTTTGAAAACACTTTGTTTCCAGTTTTTTTTGTCCTCCTCACCTAATGTCCCCGTATGATAAACATGAAGCCTTCTGAGAGTAGAGTAGCTTTCATCTCTTTAAAAAATTTTATTTTATTTTTACAATCAATGCAAACTTATTTTCTTTTTAAAATTTATCTTTATTCAATTCCTTAAAAACAAGCTTTTATGGTTAGCTTTTGTTTCTTATACCTTCATAGTTATCATCAATATCTTTCCCCTTCCCCTCCCAGAGATCCATCTCCTAGAATAAATAGTGGTTTTTTTAAGAGGAAAAAAATCAGCACAACTGATAGATACATTGAAAACATCTGAAAGCATGTACAATGTGTAAAAGCTGTGGACCTCTTACCCCAAGAAGGGATGAGTTAGGTGTGTCCTCTCATATCTCTTCATTTGTGGCCTGCTTGACCTTTATAATTTCGTTACCTTTGTACCCCCTAATCCCAAAGTCCATTGGTACAGGACTCTCTCTTCATTGGTAGACATGAATGCCCTGTCCTGTGTGAGGTGAGGGGCTGGGCAGAGTTGGTGAGAGGCAAGGGCAGCAGATCTCCAGCCTTTTCCAGTCTTCTTGGCTTGATTTGTTTTGGGTGCTTCTGCCTTCCAGAGGGCGGTTGCTTTTCCTTCATGTTGCTAAAGGAAAAGATTGGAAAGACACGAGAGGAGCCAGTAGTCTCTCTTGTGTCCCTATCAGAGCTTGCCATAATACAGACTTGGGGGGGGGGGGTTCCTCCTTGGAGAGATCAAGGGCCCCTTCTTAGTTGAGCTGTTATCTCACCTTAATGGGAGACAGCCTTCAGTCTATATTGTCTGCTATATATTCTCCTATGTATACCTTCTCTGAGTTCTGCTTTGTTACTGATTTGGACAATGATTTTCTTTATTTTTTTCACTATGTGTATTCATTGAAGAACTGGTAATCTGGTGGAGATCTGGACATAAATTTTTAGCTTTTCCTTCCCTCCCATTTAGTGAAACAGTCATCAGTAGTTAGATTGAACTTGATCATACTCCCTAGATTAATGACATTCAAGGGAACAGATGGATATAATTCTAGACTGGTAACCCCTCTCTGAAGAGAACAGAATGACCTCTGGTCTCAACTTCCTATTCCTCTTCTTGGCAGGTATTACATTCTCCCTTGGAGGAAGGGTCTGGGGAGAAGGGGCTACAGATGATTCTGTATCTGTACAGATACAGATTGTGACTCCAAGCTACACAACAGCAATCACCTTGGGGCACAGGCTTTCCCCCCAAGTGAAGATTTCTTAACATATTCACCATACAAGTCTTCTGTTGTAAATACAATATAAGGTTCTTTTGGTGACTTGGTCCTATTCCTACTGGTTCTCTAGCCCCTACTCCCTACCCCCCTTTCCTTTTCCCTTTGTCGTTTTGGGTATTGATTCCTTTTTTTTTTCCTGCTTTCATCTGGTTATATAATTCTCCCCTGTCTCCTTTTTTTTTTTTCTTCTTGGTCAAGTAGATTCCCCCCTCCATTCCTCCCCTTCAACTAGTCTTGTTCATTAGTTTTTAAAATTTAATTTTTTGATGCTACTTTCCATAGAAACTTTCTCTTGCTTTCTTCATTATCCATCCTCTCTGTCTACTCTATACTCTTGTTTCCTGGTTCATGATCCCCTTAATTATCTAGTGTCTCTCCTCTGTATTCCTCTTTGAATCCAAACTCCCAAGCTATTCATTCTGGGCTCCCCTCTCTAGGCACTTTCTGCCACTGCCTTATAGAGTTTGGCCCTCATTCCACTTTTCTACTCACTCCCAGAACAATGTCCCTTTCCCTCAGTCCCTCCACTCTCCTGTGCAGATCTTTTGTAGAGAAGAATGCTGTCCGCTACAGCACTGGCTGGCCATTGCAGCTTCAGCAGCAAGCTTCTGTCCTGGAGCTACCGAAGTACTGTCTGTCATGTCCAGAGAAAATCTCCACATCCTGGAGCCAGAAACTCCATGGCACTAGAAGGAGGGAGGGAGGACTGAAGTGTGGGCTTGGGTTTTGTTGAAAACTCATATGTCAGGTCTTTGGTTCAGCTAATGCAACCTCTCTGCTGATGGCCTAGTGGATCATGGGGGAGGAAGGTACTGAGTGAGCTCAGGGTAGGTGTCAATTCATGGTTTGTTTTTAAATGTCCTGTTGGATTCCAAGTATTCTAGACCATGAAGATACTTGGAAATTGCTTTATCTTTGGTGCATAATTTTAGTTTTGGAGAGATTTAAGAGGTCCTGGGGATCAGAAAAATTGTCTAGTCTTATGTTGGCCATGTAACCCAGAACTACGTCAAAAAAAAAAAATAAAATGAAAGAAAGAGAAGGAAATATGCTTTCATTCTGTACTCTTTACCCTTCATTCTATACTCATCGACTCTCTTCCTAAAGGTGGGTAGATAGCATTTTTCATCATGAGTCCTTTGGAATTGTGGCTGGTCATTGTGTTGATCAGAGTTACTAAGTCTTTCAAAGTTGATTATATTATTGCTGTTGTCATAAGAATGTTCTCTTGGTTCTGCTCATTTGCAATTTGTATTGATTCATACAAATCTCCCTAGATTTTTCTAAAATTGTCCCCTTCATCAGAACTGCAGGGGGTTAGCCTGGAGAAAAGAGAACTCAAGTAGTAATTCTTAACCTGGGGTATACAGACCTGGATAGACTTCAGGAGCTCCATGATTTTGGATGGGAAAAAAAAATTTCATCTTGATTTTCACTAACCTCAAACTGATGTTCAGCATTTCCTTTAATTATTTAAAAACATTATTCTGAGAAAGGGTCCATAGATTTCACCAGATTTCCCAAGGGATCCATGACACAAAAAAGGTTAAGAACCTTTGGCTCAGAAGAAGACTCTTAACTCTGTTCCAGGACTTGAAAGGTTTTCATGTGGTCCAATTGGAAGATTTGTTTTGCTTTGTCTCCGAGCATAGAACTAAGACAAATAAGTGAAGTTACAGGGAGATAGATTTCAATTATCTGGAAAAACTTCCTAACAAATAATCTAGCTCTAGGATTTAGATCTAGAAAGGACCTTGGCAATCAGCTAATCCCTTTATTTCACAGATGAGAAAACTGAGGCTCTGAGAGAGGATACATTGCTCATTATCATGAAATTACTAAGTGGTCAGTAATGGGCCCAGGTCCATAAATGGAATTGGCAGCTTTAGCATATAGCCAGTTCCTCATTACCAGAGGCCTTCAAGGCAAGGCAGGATAATCCTTTGTCTGGCTGTGTGGATTCTACTAAGATGACCCACTAGAACATTAGCTTCTGAAGGGCAGGGGCTTGTTTTATTTTTGTCTCCATATCTCCAGTGCCTAGTAGATTGCCTGGCACATAGTAGGCCCTTATATAAGTTCTAGCTATTATTATTGTTGTCATACATATTTAACATATGATAATTACATATAATATGTTGAACATATTATATACAATCATATATTGAACACATGTAGATGTGAATATATATTTTACATGCATATATTTATATAAACACAGTGCATGTACACACATGTCTGTGCATGTGCACACACATGTACACTCATACACATACGTAAACATACACGTACACACATGCATATGCACGTGCAATAAACATACACATACATATTCAAAGCCTCAACCATATGGTTGTGGGATTGCCATCCAGATACTGTGTGGGCAGGAAAGGTTAAACAGAGGATATGAGATTAGAAGGCCACAAAGAACAAAAGAGGTTGGAAGACTGAGCAAAGATGCGTAGGGAGCTGAGAAAGGGTAAACTAGTTTTCCTTCTACAGTAGCCCAGCAAAGCAAATATTGAGACACCATTTGAAGACCTCTGGCCATTTCATTTTTGAACCCGGTTTCAAATCTTGGCTTAGTCACTCCCCATGTGACCTTGGGTATGCCAGGCTCTGGACTTCATTCCTCATTTATAAAAAGATGGAGTAAGTAAACTTCCTTTTTGTCTTTGAATCTTTAGCATTTAGTACGGTGCCTGGCACAGAGCGGATGCTTAATGAATGGTTATTATTTATTGAACTAAATTAGTTGAGGAGACAGTGAATAAATATCTCTGAGATTGGAAGGTTCCCCAAGGGCAGTAGTGGGGGAAAAAGACTGGAATGGTGGCTTGGGACCAGATTCAGGACCCTGAAAATCAACTTAAGGACCTTAGACTTTACCCTGAATGTTTTTGAGTAGGGAATCAAAGCAGTGCTTTAGGAAGATTAATTTGGCTATAAGGTAAGTCTAGGAGACTAGAAACAGGGAGGCTAGTTAAGTTGTACTGATCTATGTGTGGAATTTTGTTATTCTGTCATTTCCAACTCTTTGTGACCTCTTTATGAGGATTTTCTTGGCAAAGATACTGGAGTGTTTTGCCATTTTCTTCTCCAGCTCTTGGTTTATATAAAACTAAATAGCTCTTGGAAATTAACTGAGGAAGAAACTCATCAGGGCCACATGGGCTAAACTCCCCTCCCTCCCCCCCCCCATCCCCCTATTGCTTGGTTCTTGTCCTTTGTTCTGGAAACTTCTCTATTTGCTGTAACTAATGGTTTCATGTCTGGGTGGGGTGGTGTGGTGCGGCTGATGGAATTTTCTTGGGGTTAATGGTTAGGTCAAAATTAGCATAAGCAGCAGATCCATACTTTGTTGAACTCCCCCCACTTCTAAGGAGGAAGATGTGAATTGGAAAGAGCTGGGATTTAGAATTGGAAGAGACCTTAGAGATCACCTAGTCTAATCCCCTTCATTTACAGATAAGGTCCCAGAGGAAAGAGAAGAGGCAGGATCTGACTCTGGGTCTTCTTATAAATCATAAGCTCTTGGCACTGCCTCATATATTGCACAGTTTTCTCTCCTAGCCTATGTGCCTAACCTCCCCCTTTCTGCCTAGTAGGATTGACCCATTTGGCCATTCATGAACATGCCAAGCCCAAGCCCGATGCTGGCTCCAGTCCTGCTCCTCCCAGAGCTGTCCAGGAAGACAGTAAAACAGATGCCAGGTTTGGTGGTATCCTCCACACTCAGAGATGAGTGTGCAGAAGAGATGGGCCATTTTTGCACTCCAGTTCTCCTTTTGCGAGGTGGATACAAACCTCTAGACTTTATTGATTTTTAAGATATTTTAATATTTCATTAAATACTTCCTAATTGTACATAACAAAAATTGCCATTACTATCACAGACAATGATCAGGCAATTCCAAAAAATGAAAAATGCTATCTATCTCCAGAGAGAGAAATGGTGAACACTGAATGCAAATTGAAGCATATATATTTTTGAGATTGTAAGGCCAAGGATCCTGGAGGGGTGGAATGTGATAGTAATGGCAATTAAAGGTTCCCCTATATTGGCTTGGTTTTCAAATTGATTGTGTTAAAACCCAGAGTTTGTTAATCCCACCTGTGGGATGGGCTTGTTGATGTGAAAACAAAGTCCTGAACTGGGAGGAGCTGGTGACATAGATTTGGAGAGACACTAGAGAGAGGCGGAAGATCTTTTTGGAAGCAGCACCTCGTGGAGAGAGAGAGACTAAGAGAATTGCTGGTGGCCACTTTGAATTGCCCTGGACTTTTGAGACCTGCCCCCTGAGCTGCCAAGGACTGAGGAGACATGGCTGTTTTGCTGGTACTTTGTCTGTCTGTTTTGATGTTGTTTTGCCAGATTTGTCCACTGGTGAAAGACAGTCCTTTTGTTGAAGAAGTCCTGGAACCTGGCTGTTCGCTAAGAAGCCCTGAGACTGTCCTGCAGACAGAGAGTGAATACTGTCCACTGGTGAAGGACAGTGCTATTGTTGCAGGGGTCTGGAGACTGTCCTGCAGACAGAGTGAATACTGTCCACTGGTGAAGGACAGTGCTGTTGTTGCAGGGGTCTGGGAGACTTTCTGTTGGTTCAGAAGCCCTGAAGAAGGATTTTCTTGTTGTATGTTTACAGAAATCCTGGGAGAGGGCTTTGCTAATGTGTTCAGGGGTTCTAGGACTGTTCTACAGACAGAGGATAAATTCATGAAGGGACTGGCAATGTATCTTGTGGCTTTGCTAAGCCTTGTCTCCCCAGGAACTAAGATTGCTGAGAACTTGCCTCGTGTCAAGATGAAGAAAAGACCTCCATTTGGGTATTAAGTGCTGTGTTTAAACTTGATGTAACTCTGGGGTAGATTCAATTGTGATCCAGGGGTGGGGAACTTTTGACCTTATGTTTGGAAACTAATCTCCATTTGAGAAGAGGGACTTTGTGGTGGACTTAATTAAGGTATAGCCTAGGGGTGGAGAAGTATTTAGAACAGAGACTTTGTAATTGATTGAATGATTGGAAGGTCCTGGGGTGGGGTAGTACTTGGAGATTATTTAATCACACTTAGTAAATGCTGTATTTTGAATGATGTCATGTTTTGATCTTCTCTGTTCTGGGTTTGTTACTGAATAAAATGGAGAGCACCTATGCTGGTATTCTGAACCTTGGGAAGTTGCCTTTCCTTGGCATTACATTACATTGTCTTAATCAGAGTAGCTAAGTCTTTCATAGTTCTTATTCTTACAACATTGTTGTTACTATGTATAACATTCTCCTGGTCCTGCTTACTTCACTTCTCTTGAGTTCCTATAAACCTTCCCAGGTTTTTCTGAAATCATCCTACTCATTTCTTATAGCATAATAACATTCCATCACAATTATATACTACAACTTGTTCTGGCATTTCCTGATTGATGGGCATCCCCTCAATTTCTAATTCTTTGCCACCACAAAAAGAGCTGCTATAAATATTTTTGTACGTATAAGTTCTTTTAGCTTTTCTTTGATCTCCTTGGGGTTAAAGTTCTAGTACTGGCATTGTGGGGTCATATGCATAGTTTTATAGTTCTTTGGATATAGTTCCAAATTGTTCTTCAGAATGGTTCAATCCACACAATTCCACTAGCATCTGTATTCCATGTTTCCACATGCCCTCCAGCATTTGTCATTTTCCTTTTCTATTATGTTAATCTGATAGGTATGAGGTGGTATCTCCAAGTTGTTTTAATTCGCATTTCTCTAATCAGTAGTGATTTAGAGTATTTTTTTTTCCCTTTTTGGAGGGGGGAAGGTAGGGCATTGGGGTTAAGTGACTTGACCAAGATCACATGGCTAGTAAGTGTTAAGTGTCTGAGGTCAGATTTTGAACTCAGGTCCTCCTGACTCCAGGGCCAGTGCTCTATTCACTGTGCCACCTAGCCACCCCTAGAGCATTTTTTAAAAATGTGACTATTGATAGCTTTGATTTCTTCTGAAAATTGCCTGTTCATATCCTTTGATGATTTGTCAACTTTCTTATTTTTATAAATTTGGCTCAGTTCCCTATATAGTTGAAAAAAGAGATCTTTATCAGAGAAACTTGCTATAAAATCTCTTCCACTCGACACTCTGCCCCCCCCCGCCCAACACACACACCCTTTCCTGTTTTCCTTCTAATTTTTGGCTACATTAGTTTTGTTTGCACAAAGACTTTCTAACTTCATGTAATCAAAAACTATCCATTATATTTCCTGTGATCCTCTTTATCTCTTGTTTGGTAATAAGCTCTCCCCTTATCCTTAGATCTGACAGGTAAATTTCTCCATGTTCTCCTAATTTGTTTATAATATCACCCTTTATGTCTAAATCATTTACTCATTTTGACCTTATCTTGGTATATCTTGACTTTATCTTGGTGTGAGATTTTGGTCTATGTGTAGTTTCTGCCAAACTGCTTTATAGCTTTCACAGCAATTTTGTGAAATGCAGAGCTCTTAACCCAAACCCTTGGATTTTTGGGTTCATCAAACACTAGATTACTACAGCTGTTTTATATTATGCACCTAATCGATTCCACTGATCCACCAGTTTGTTTCTTAGCCAGTACCAGATTGTTTTAATAATTACTAATTTGTAATGGAGTTTGAAATCTGAAAAAGCAAGATCCCCTTCCTTCATATTTTTTATGTTGATTACTTTGATATTCTTGATCTTCTGCTCTTTCAGACAAATGTTATTTTTTCTATCTCTATAAAATAATTCTTTATTAGGTTGGTTGGTATGACATTGAATAAGTAAATTGACTTAGGTAGAACTGTCATTTTTGTTATATTGACTTGACTTACCCATGAGCAATTAATATTTCTCCAATGGTTTAGCTCTGTCTCTGTGTGAAAAGTAGTTTGTAACTGTGTTCATATAATCCCTAGTTTGTCTTGACAGGTAGGTTCCCAAGTATTTCATGTTGTCTACAGTTATTTTAAATGGAATTTCTCTTTCTATCTCTTGCTGCTCGGTTTTGTTGGTAGTATATTGAAGGGGTGGTTAGGTGGTGCAGTGAATAGAGCACAACCCTGGAGTTGGGAGGACCTGAGTTCAAATACGGCCTCAGACACTTAACACTTACTAGCCATGTGACCTTGGGCAAGTCACTTAACCCTAGTTGCCCTGCCTTCCCCCCTCCAAAAAGCAAAAAAAAGGTAGTATATTGAAATGCTAATGATTTATATGGGTATATTTTATATACTCCAACTTTGCTGAAGTTTTTAATTGTTTCAACTAGTTTTTTAGTTGATTCTCTAAGTATATATTGTCTTCAAAGAATAATAGTCATTGATAGTCATTGCCTATTTTTATTCCTTCAATTTCATTTTCTTCTCTTATTGATATAGCTAGCATTTCTGGTACAATATTGAATAATAGTGGTAATAACGTATATCCTTGCTTCACCCTTTATCTTATTGGGATCTTATCCCCATTACAGAAAATGCTTGCTTATGGTTTTAGATAGATACTACTTATCATTTTGAGAAAGGCTCCATTGGTTCCAATACTTTCTAGAGTTTTTATTAGGAATGGCTGTTGTATTTTGTCAAAGCCTTTTCCTGCATCTATTGATATAATAATATGATTTTTTTTGTTTTTGTTATTGATATGGTCAATTATGCTGATAGTTTTCCTACAAATCCACAGATTTTTAGAACTGGCAGAGACCTTGGCAATAGTATCAGAGAGAATCATAGATTTCAAGTTCAAAGAAACTTTTAGAGGTCATCTATTCCAGCTCCTTCACCTTGCAGAAAAAGAAACTGAGGCCCACAGAGGTTAAATGACTTGTCCAAGGACACAATTAATAAGTGAGAGGCAGGATTTGAAAATACATTTTCTGACTTCAAAGGCAATGTTTTTCCTGTGACTACACAGCTTTTAATTTTAAAGATGAGGAAAATGAGGCCCAGGGAGGTATCCTTCAGGTTGATATTCACATGAGGTGACCAATAGGAAAGCAGAAAGAAAACCAGAATTGAGGTCTGAAGCTTCAGGCTTTGGTCCCAGCTCCAAAAGATACTTTGTGTACTTGGCTTTAAACTCTTTGAGTCTCAATTTCCTCATCTGTAAAATGAGCATTAAAAAATCAGCTATTTCAAAGAGTTTATGAGAAAAGCATTTTGTCAAGCATAGAGAGCCACGTGAGCATGAAGCAGGGCCTTCCTGCCGTGGGGCCCACACAGCCATTCACAAAATGAATTTACTCCTTCACACTTGAGCAGAAAGATAGTGGGGGCCTGTGTCATAAAGGAGAAAGAACACTAGAGGGAGTCTGTAGATTCTGGTTTTAGAATCCTAGCTTTAACACTTTCTAGCTATGTGACGCTGGAGAAATTATTTGACCATTTTCATCCTCAGTTTCTTCATCTACAAAATAGGGATAACACTGACACTAATTTCCCCATACCACATCCGGTGTGAGGAAAGTGTTTTGTTTTTTTCCCAAACAAAAACATATCAGTTACCTATTGGATTTACCAACAAAAAGCACATCCACACTTCTAACACCTGTGATTTTATCAGCATGAGTACATTCTAAGTGAATCAAAAACAGAATCTCAGAGTTGAAAGCAGCCTCAGAGGTCATCTAGTCCAACCCTCTTGTTTCATAGTTGACAGAATAAAGGCCCAGAGAAGCTGTGGTTTACCCAAGGTCAGATAGTGACAAAGCTAGTATTCTGACCCCAGACCTCCTAGTCCCAGAGTCAGTGATCTTTTTTCTGTATCAAACCTAAATCTTCCTCTATCCTAGATCCTGTTCTCTTTCCTTTATATACTTTCTCACTCGGTGACTTCATCAGCTCCCCTGGGTTCAGGTCTAATATATCCAGCCTAATCTCTTTCTTGAGCTCTGGTCCCATACGTCAACAGCCTGTTGGGACATCTTGAACTGCATGTCCAATAGTCATCTCAAACTCAACAGGTCCAAAACAGAGCTCTCTCCCCCTCTCCTCCCTCTCCTGCCCAGCCCTCCCTTCTTCTGAGTCATCACCCACGTTTGCAGCCTTGGTACCCTTTCAGACTAACCCTCAATCTCATTCCACTTATCCAGTCTGTCAACAAATCCCATCATTCCTAGTTCCATCTCATGTGTCCCCTTCCCTCTGACAGTCACTATCCTGACATTTCTTCCCTCAAATATTACAATAGCCTTCTAATTGGTCTTCCAGCTTCAAGTTTCCTTCCAATCAATCCATCCTTCACTCAGTACCAAAGTGATCTTCCTAAGGTACTTGTCTGATCCTGTCACTCTAATGGCTCTTTATTGGCTCCAGAATTATGATATCAAGTCCTTTGGTATGTAAGGTTCTTCACCACCTGGCCCTCCTACCTTTCTGCTTTTCTTATACTTTGCTTCCTCCCGTCCTCTCCCCTCCGCACACAGTTGTTCCCCACTCTGGGATCTAGTTCATTCCCCTACTTGTCATTCCTCACACAAAACCCTCCACCTGTGTCTTTGCACTTGGCTGGCCCCCCTGTGTGGAATGTTCTCTCTCCTCATCTCCATCTGGAAACCTTGAAGATTGAGCTTCTGTGTCACATTCTTGGAGAGGCCTTTCTCATTCCTCCCAGCTGCTGGTACCTTCTCCTCTAAGGTAACCTGGATTTGGTTTGCATATGTATATCACCCTCATTAGAATGTAATTTTCCAGAGAACAAAGCCTCTTGCCTTTATCTGTATATCTCCAGCACCTATCATAGTGCCCAGCACATAGTAGGTACTTTATCAATAACTAATCCCGCCCATCCCTCCTTATTCTGTCCTCTGGGACCAAAAGACAAGTCTACTGCCTCCTCCACCCAAGAGCACTATCATACTCTGAGTCTTTTCTTTTCCAGGCTAATCAGCCCTGGCTCCTTCAGCCAATTTTCCTCTGACGGTATCTTTTTTTTTTTAATTAAAAATTATTTTTTTCCTGATTTACATCATTCATTTCCACCAGATTTTGAGTTACAAATTTTCTCCGTTTTTTCCCTATCCCCTGCCCCAAAATAGCAGTCCCACAGGAAGACAGTGAAGTCAGAACTCCTGCACCAAAAGCTTCAAAGGAAAATATGAGCTGGTTACAGGCCATAGAGGACCTTAAGAAGCAGATAAGAGAAGTGGAGGAAAAATTGGGAAGAGAAATGAGAACGAAGCAAGAAAATTATGAAATGAGAGTCAACAGCCTGACTGAGGAAAATCACACCTTAAAAAATATATTAACTCAAATGGCAAAAGAGGCTCAAAAAGGCAATGAGAAGAATGCCTTAAAAAGCCAAATTTGCCAGATGGAAAAAGAATCTCAAAAGCTCACTGAGGAGAATCATTGCTTTATAATTAGATTGGAGCAAATGGAAGCTAATGACTTTATGAGAAATCAAGATGCTGTTAAACAGATCCAAACAAATGAAAGAATAGAAGGCAATGTGAATTATCTCATGGGAAAAACCACTGACCTGGAAAATAGATCCAGGAGAGATAATTTAAAAATTATTGGACTACCTGAAAGCCATGATCAAAGTAAGAACCTAGAAATCATCCTCCAGGAAGTTCTCAAAGAAAACTGCCCTGATGTTTTAGAACCAGAGGGCAAAATAGAGGTTGAAAGAATCCACCGATCACCTCCTGAAAAAGACCCCAAAAAGAAAACTCCTAGGAATATTATAGCCAGGCTCTGGAATTCCCAGATTAAGGAGAGAATATTACAAGCAGCCAGGAAGAAACAATTTGAATATTGTAGAAACACAATCAGGATAACCCAGGATCCGGCAGCTCCTATGACACTATCTTGAACCTCTTCACTGTCCTGGTTGCTCTCTTCTGGATACACCAATCACCATTACCCTTCCTAAAATGACAGCCAGGACCAAATGCAGCACCTCGATGTGATCTGACCAAGACAGAAGAGAGGCAAGTTACTTAACCCCAATTGCCCTCCAAAAGGCAAAAAAAAAAAATTCTAGCACTGCTCATGGCCCCAGGCAGCACTGGAAGGTTTTGTCACACTTGGTTAGGGACTCAGATGTCTGGCAGCAGCATGGTAGCTGCACACAAGCCACCTTCCTGCACTTCCCCACCTTGGGTCACTCACAGTGGCCAATTTGTGAAAAGCCTTTGTTTTTTCATGCTTATAATCTATGGTCCTAATTCCTGCAGTAAGCAGCAGATCCGTTTTCAGTGATGGCCAAAAGCATTAGGACTCAGAGGAAATGTCCCAGTATAGGTCGGTCTTTCTCCAGCTCCCTGCTTGCTCTTCCCCATACATGACATCCCATCATCTGCCTTCAAACATTTGTAGATGCCTTGAATATACTCCCTCTTTATCTCTACCTTTTGAAATACCTAATTACTTTCAAGGCTAAGTAACCTTAGCCCCAACAGTCAGGTTGTCCCATCCCTCTCCCCAACTACCCAAGAAAATAAGTCCACTGAAGATAGAGGTTGTTTTAAATTTGTTATTGTATCCCCATTGTCTAGGAGAATGCCTGGTCAGTTGTTCAGGCCCTTGATAAATGCACATGTGCTTACTAAATGCTCATTGAATTATATATGCAGTTGCTTCTGAAAAAAAATTGAGGCAAGTTCACCTTGGGGAGAAGTAGCAGCAGATTTTTTCATATAAAAACTTCCTACTCAACTATTTTTTAAGTTCCTACTAGGAGCCAGGCAATGGGGATAAAGAAACCATCCTTACCTACATAGAGCTTTATATTGCTAATAATCAGTGCTTTCCAAAATTAGGTTAGCTCTGCTGGGATCTCTTGATTAGCATTTTTTTTTTGGCTATGGGGGTAAGCGACTTGCCCAGAGTCACACAGGTAGTGCCGATTTGAAGGCTGGATTTGAACTCTGGTCTTCCTGATTCCTGGGCTGGTTCTCTTATCTAACTGTGCTGCCACTTAGCTCTCCCACCATTTTTCCCCCCTGACTAGCAGTCTTCAAGCCAAGTCTAGATGACCACTTGAGAATGATGTAGCAGAGATCCTGGTTGGGGTACTGGTTGGATTAGATGGACTCTAAGTTCCCTTCCAAATTCAAGCTCTTGAAAGGAACCTGGAACCCCCTTTTGTCAGGGTGATCACAAGGGACATGACTGATCCCTCCACTGTGACTGACAAGCACAGAAACCAAAGGTATGCGGTTTTCAGACTTTCTCCAAGGAATTCACATATTACCTTGTTTGGTCTTAAGCCTGACATTTCCATGTATTCTGAATCATTTCTTCAGATCCTTTATCATGATAAAGATTACTTCCATAGTATTAGCTTGGTTCTATCCAATATCCATTCACATATCCTGTTTTAAAGCAAATGCCACATCAGCAGATGAAGGTAATGGTAGGAGAGGCCCCACTTTTGGGGAGCTATCATAGCTTTAGGGTAAACCACTCCAATGTTTTCACCAAGAAAAGCCAGAATGGCAGTCACAAAGAGTTGGACACAACTGGATTATACATTACAAAGAATGGCAGCCTGGTGTAGTGGTGATGCTGCTGGGCTTGGAGTCAGAAGACCTGGGATTAAGTCCTACCTCTTATTTTTCCAAGCTGTGTAATCCTAGGTCACTTAATTTATCTGCTTCTCAGGCAACTCCCAGGACTCATCTAAGTCAGAGTTCCAGTGAGATTGAGGTTAAAAAGTTTTGTGAGTGACCTTAGACACATCATTTTACCTCCCCTAGGCCTTGGTTTCCTCATCGGTAAATGAGGGCATTGGCCTCTGAAATGAATCCACATTTGTGATCTTAAGGCTTCTAAGAAAAGGGAGACTCCTATGATGGGCTTTTCATTAGTACCTAAATTTGAATCTCTTTACAATGTATGGCACCAGCCTACCTTTCCAAATTTGTCACAATAATCCCCTTTGCAGCACATTTCTCAAGTTCAAGCCCAACTGGACCACTGCTGTTTTCCAATCTTTCTACCTTTCTTTGTGCCTCTGTACAGGCTGGATTGCCATCCTTGGAAAGCACTTCCCTCCTCATCTGGCTTTGAAACTCCAGCTTCTTCCAAGGCTCAGGTCAGGTATCTTCTTGTCTGTGAAGCCTTTCTTGATTACTCCTCCTGGTTTGTTTACATTTCTCAAACTACCTAGTGTTTACTTATCTGTGTACACATAATATCTTTCAGTAGCATGTAAGTTTGACAGCTTCAAATAGTTTAATTTGTATTACTCCTCCCACCTAGCTCAGTGCCCCTCAGGAAGCGCTCAGTAAATATTTGCTGCTTTAAACTATCTGCTTAATTCAACTATTTTAAGTTCCTGAAGAACTGAAATAAAAAGGAAAAAATTGTAATTTGTTTTACAAATTATTAGATAGTAGTTACATTATGGCTAACAAAATTCAAATGTCACTTGAGACTTTGTCTGGTCTTAAGTGTGACTAGAGAAGAATATGAATGATTACTGAGAAAACTGCTTCTCAAAAAGGGTTACTTGGCTCACTGGCGAATGCTAAAGTCTAACAGCTATATCATAGGTAAGTTATGTAATGTGTTCTGTAACTGACAAGGCAGATCAAAGGCAACAGACAAGCTTTAAAGTTAAGTACAGTTTAAGTGAAGAATTCTTCTTTTTTAGGCCCTTGACATATAAACAAAATAACTATACAATCTCTGTATGCACAGATCTAGAGATTGCTGCAGGGATATTTGATAGAATTTTGAAGAAATAGATAAAGGTACAAGTGTGTTATGAGGTGGCAAAAGAGGACAGAAAGAATGTGCATTACTCAGACACTTAGCACCCACCCAGAAACACCTGGCCGTGTAACCCTGAGCAAGTTACTTAACTCCAATTGCTTAGGGGCGGCCAGGTGGCTCAGTGAGTAAGAGCACCGACTCCAGTGTCGGGATGACCTGGATCAAATCC
Organism: Petaurus breviceps papuanus; assembly: GCF_028583685.1. Taxonomy (NCBI): domain Eukaryota; kingdom Metazoa; phylum Chordata; class Mammalia; order Diprotodontia; family Petauridae; genus Petaurus; species Petaurus breviceps. Next base: position 2,383,622 of record NW_027187359.1, read on the forward strand.
GGGCTCAGATACTCAGCACCACACCCAGAAATAACTGGCCATGTAACCTTGAGCAAGTTACTTAACCCCGACTGCTTTAAAAAAAAAAAGAAAGAAAAAATGTGCATTAGATGAGAGCTGACACTTCAATAGTGTTCTAGAGTTTATAAAGAATTTTGTAACTATTTCGAGCCTCAAAACAACCCTATGAACTAGGTACTATCATTATTACCATTTCAAGCTGATGTTAATGCTTCAAGAGGCTGATGTAGTTACTTTCACATGAAACCAAGAGCTACCTAAATCTAGTCCCTGTTCTGCCATTGATCAAATGGATGATTCTGTCTCACTTAATGTCTAGGAGGCGCAATGTTCTCACCTGTAAAATGAGGGGAGTAGATCAGATATCCTTAAAATCTTTCAGCTCTAAGATTTCATGACTGCTATCATTGCCTAATTATGTCTAAATCCTTATCTTCACTTGAAATTCAGTGAAGCTGTAATAAGAACATTTGACAAACTAAGCTTCAAAGAGCTTTTCTATAAGCCAAAGGATATCTCCATATCTGCTGCCGTGATGTACTTAAAGACAAAACAATTTCAACCTTAGGTTGGGGAGTCCATTTGAGATTCTGTTAAAAATAAACTTAAAAAGTCCTTACCAAATAATCAAGCTAAGTCAACATAGTATGAACAGAACAGCTGAGACAATTTTGTAAAAAATGGTTTTATCAGTCCATTTTTGTATAAAACACATGGGAAGAAACCTAGCCAATCAACACACAAATTGCTGCCACATGACAAGATACTTTGTCAAACTTGGAATCTAAAGAACATACAAATGTTTTATCATGTCTACAGTCAATTGTCTATGCTTTTCCATTTAACTATTTTAAAAAATTCCACATATCCCCATTATTTCTTCTGTCCCAGTTACAGTACAATGACAGAGAGGAAGAGGGTTGGTTAAAACAACACTCTATGCAGTTTTCTGCTGTCCTTTCTTTCCAATCAGAGACTTGTGGATGTGAGGAATCACACCTAAATTAAAAGGAGAAACAAGATTATCGGTAAGACTTCTCTAATATTTACAAATTTATTCTATAATTCAGTGACAAGTGATTACATTACAGAAACTATTAAATTGATAATTTATTTTTCTATTCTAGAGCTGTCATTCTATTCCTTTTTAATTTAGATACTTTATAAAAGTGAAAACATTTAACAATTCCTTAGCTTTATTTTTGATTATATGGAATGGCTCTCTGAAAGAGGAAAGGGGAAAAATACAAGGAGAAATTTAGGCAATATACCAAAGGCATCAATAAAAATTTATTAAAAACAAAAACACAGGGGTGACTAGGTGGCGCAGTGAATAGAGCACTGGCCCTGGAGTCAGGAGGACCTGGGTTCGGATCTGGCCTCAGACACTTAAAACACAAAAACTAGCCATGTGACCTTGGGCAAGTCACTTAACCCCAACTGCCCTCTAAAAAGCAAAACAAAAACAAAACAAAAAAAACCCACACAAGTAATTTATGTAAGTTAATATTACTATGACATTTCTAAGGATTAGGGCTTTTAAAGTTTTTGCTGTTGTTCAGACCTGTGATTTCATCTGTGTAGGGAACTCCCTTTACCAATGAGGATCAACAATCATTCTTTAACTTTTAGTCTTAAACAAATGTCTGGGACGTTGATAGCTTAAATGACATGCTCTAGGGTTAAGTGATAGTCTAGTGTTTCAGAGGTGAGACCTGAACCCAAGACTTCCTGACTCACAGGCTAGCTCTACACATACTATGTCACACTGCCTCTAGTGTATATAAGAGGCAATTTGATAAAAATCATTATATAGCCACAAGGCAAGGTTAAAGAGAGACATGTTTACGGAAGCAAAGTTATATTTATTTTTATGAAAAAAATGTACATGCAAAGTATAAATTCAAAGAATCACAGATAAGGGAACCTTGATAACTTCTGGGTAATTCTCCATGCTGACAACAGTAACCTGGGGCCTTTTCCTCCTTTGTACTGAAGGACAGATTATGTTTATTATTCTAGAAGTTTGCTGTTGTTTAGGAAGCTCAGTGAAAGGAGATTATGGGTATTTCATTGTTCCAATGTACATTCCCAAGTTTTTCCCAGTAAAGTTTTTGTCATTCTTTCTTTTATTTTTTGTTTCTTGGCATTCTTAACAGCTGCATCAAATATATTCTCTACAACCCGTAAGTTTCAAATAGTTTGTCTACATGGTGATGCTAGGTCTATGGTTTTGAGGATATTCTTGCCTCTAATCCATATGGAATACCACAATTCTGTAGATGGATGCAAGCTCTATTACTGTAAATGCTGAATTCAATGTGGCATGAATGTGTAGACTAGTGGTTTGCTCCATTTCTTTCATGTTGTGTTATTTGAATAAGGCCTTTGAATAGTAGAATTCTAACCACCACCAAGGCAGGGCAGGGGCTATCAATGCTTAAAACAAGAAGATAAGCCTGGGAATTTGGGGAGTGGTATATATACCACCTCAAAGTCATTCATCACAGTCCAGGTGTTATCACTAACTCTTCCTCTTTTTAGACCCCAAGTTACCATAACATTAGACAGGGAACTGAAGACACTTCTCAGCAAGTGTGCTAAATAGCTAACTCATTGTTTGCTGCTGTTGGGTTCTATTAATGAGGTGTGGCTATGTGTGTGGTTTGCTCCAAAGTCCAAGAATCATGAAGTATTTATTAAAGCACCTACTATATGCTTACATTTTAATGGGGATACAAGTACTTATATATAAGCATATAGCATAAATATAAAGTGAAAAAATGCAATTATGTATAAAGCAGTTAAATAGAAAGAAGTTTGGGAGACAGGACATTAGCAGTTAGAAGGGACTGGAAATAGTTTTATGCAATAGATGGTGCTTAAGAATTGTCTTAAAGGAAGAAAGAGAATGTATAAGGTGGAAATAAAAAAGGAAGGCACAGAGCCAGAGCTAAGGCACAGAGATGAGAAAGTGGGGATGGGGAAGAAAAGGGGGTTGGGTTTGTGTGAAGAACAGAGAGGCCAATGTGGCTGGACTGAAGAACAAGAGGCTGCAAAGATATGTGGGTTCAGGTTGTGAAGGATTTTAAAAGTTCAGTGGGGGATTTATATTTTATCCTATAGAGAAGATAAAGCAACTGGAGTAGATAGTAGGGGATCTCCTGGTCACATCTACACTTAAGAAAAATTATTTAACAATGCTCAGCTAGAAGCCTGGCATAATGGACTGTGAGGAGCAGCATGGCATGGCATAGCAGATAAAGGGCAGGGTTGGAAGCCAGCAAGACTTACTAAGTTCACGTTGTGCCCTTGAAAAATTGTTATGTGAGCACAGGAAAATCACTTAACCTCTGAGTGCCCCAGGAACAAAAACTGTTAAGTTTTTCATCAGTATTGATACTGAACTCCCCATGTAGGTGAAATTACTTCTAGTTCTGGGAGTAATAATAATAGCAGCAAAGTTTCCAACTTGTCACTCAAATGCAACCAGATTAATGGCCAGTCATATATACACATAAATATATCTATGTATACATGATCCCAAACTTCCTCTACTTAAAAAGGTACTACATACCACCACCAGCAATGGTAGCCTTGATAAGGGAGTCCAACTCTTCATCACCACGGATTGCAAGCTGTAAGTGACGAGGAGTTATACGTTTTACTTTGAGATCCTTAGAAGCATTTCCTGCCAGTTCCAGCACCTAGAGAAAGTGTTCATGAAATCATTCAAGGAAAATTGAAGATTATCAGCTATTACAATTCATACAAGTCAACTCAGAGTAAGATTAGAAAAAAAATCATGACAGTATTTGTGCATACAATACAAAATCATAAATACATTAAGGAAATAAATTTTGATTTCTCTTATATCTGTACAGGGCTTTAAGGTTTTAAAAGTTCTTTCACATATATTACTTTATCTGATTCTTTCAAAAAGCACAGGATAATAGATTCAGAGCTGGAAGAGTCAAGGTTATCTAGTCCAATTCTCTTATCTTACAGATGAAGCCCCACTCTTCATATTTATTGTGACCCAGACAAGTCACAATCTTTCTGTATTTCAAGCAATTCTCTAGGTTGTATCTACTTGTCTTAGAGAAACTGGGACTGGTCCTGGAAATTGGAGTTCCCTATATTAAAGATTCTTGGTATATAATTTGCATTAAACAATGAGGTCAAAAACATCACCTTTAATTAAAGATCTCTCTGGCTATTTCCCCAACTGGTATGTAAAAATTTTGGTTAACTTAACTCTCTGAGTTATATATCAATAATTTCTTTTTATTTATTAATGTTCCCAAAGCCTACTACTCTAACATAGGACAATTATTTCAGTGCTAAATGAATGTGTTTTGAATCTTCTGAAATTTTTATGTTTCAGGTTAACAATCGGATGTTATATTTTTTCCCTTGCCCTATTTGGATTTTAAACAAATGTCTGTTATCTTCAAATAGAATTTCCTGAAGACCTTTGGAATCCCTAACACTGTGACCATCACTCCAGACTAATAGTCAGTGCCTTCAAGAAAGCAGTGTTTTCCACTGGCAATATTATAAATGTACAATTTGCCAAGAGAAATTACATTCAAGCAAAGAGGCCTTTATGATGGGATTTAATTATGTTTTTCTTTTTAAAAAGCAAAAAACAACATCCCAATAAATTTGTGTGAGCTCCATGGTTGTACTGCATTGACAGGGAACAGAAGAAGGGAAGGAGGACATTCCCCCCCTCCCCCCACCCCCGGCAAGGGAATGAGAACTATAGAGAATAGAGAATTCAGTAACTGAATGGGAAATATTGCTTGGGTAGAGTCTGGGTTGGCTCCTTGAACAGTGAATGGTTTCTGTCTTTCCAAATAGGGAATGTACACTAGCCTATCTCACTCTACCCACTTGACCAGATCTACTCCATTCCAAACAATCCTCTATTCACTTGAATCTCTGAATTTCTAGAGATAAGAGACTTACTCTGCACTTGCAAGGAGACAATAAGGTTGATTCTTTATCTGAATAATGTTAAACAAGCACTACATCTGTCAGCATAAATCCACTGAACTGAACTAAGAATCTCTTTGAAGCTTAATAGCATCTTCCAGAGTGACTTAGTACCAGGACAGATAAAAATAAATTAATTTTTTAAAAATTATATATATATACACATATATATTCTTGTTAAAATGTATTTTTGGTGCTTGCTTTGGTAGCACATATACTAAAATTGGAGCAATAGAAAAGATCAGCATGGTTCCTAGGCAAGGCTGACATACAAATTTGTTAAGTGTTCCATATTTAAAAATGTATTTGTGTGTGAGAGAACCTATATATATAAGAAGTTTTAAGGTATATTAAATCGGAGAGTACAGATCATAATCTATAGCCCCACAAACCCCTAATTTGCCCAATTCTGTTAACACCTTAATTCCCTCAGTGATGACAGTGTGAAAGCTTTAAAATAATTTTTGGTTCCTTCCTATCGTTGCCTATGTCAACTATCTCGCAAAAAGTACAGCTGATTTTTCCATTAAAACACCTTTTGAATTTGTATTTTTCTGTCCATTTCTTATTGGTACCTCCACCCTAACCTAAAGTCAGCACTTCACACATGGATCATCACACTAGCTCTTTCACAGTTCTCATGGTTTCTTCCGATGCCTACAAATCTCATCTTAACATTCAAGGTCCCATTAAACCTAAAATCCAACCCAACCACTACTATCCCCCAGTATGTACTCTCTGGTACTTACTGTAGTGAACAGAGAGCTGTCCTTGGAGCCAGGAAGATATGATTTCAAGTCATAGCTCGAATATATCTTGGTTGTGTGACCCTGGAAGTCACTTAACCTTTCAGCACTCTAGGCACCTTCCAAAAACTCTGAGTTGTAGAGAAGTTACCACCCTCCATGAGTAAAAGTCGCTTCCTAATCCACAAGCTCCCTAGACCACTCAAATACTCCTCACAATCACGCACAGACCCACGTTCGAGCATCCAACTCCTCTAAGGCGCCTTCTTTAATCCACTCATGTCCTTCTCATGCTCTTCAAGTGAGTCTAATTCAAATCCCCTGTCATTAAAGGTGTCTTGGTATCGTGATATAATGGAATCTAGGGACAGGTTCAAATGGTCTGCCCCCTCTGACACTGATTACACACACAGGTGACTTTGGGAATGCATTTGTCCCACCTCCATCTTAACACCCCCTTGCCCCACCCCCGTTTGCTCATCTGTAAAAGGAAGGGTGGATTAGGTGGGCCTTGACACCCCTTCCAGCTCTGAATCTAAACTACTTTAACTTTCTGGTATTCAATGATACATTGCCCCATAATGCAACAACAAAAGGAAACATCTCCCCCCTAAGGAACTGTAAGCTACTTGAGAGTAGGAACAAGGTCTTATCACAGATTTTTTTATTTATCCCCAAAGACAGAATACTGCTAGGCACACAGAGAAGCTAAATACGTTAAAGTATTTGAGACAATGTATTTATATAACAATTTTCTAAGATATATAAACTATATATATATGAAGTTAATTTAATATAGTGCTTAACACATGCTAAGCACTTTACAATTATCTCATTTGATCCTCACAACAACCCTGGGAGGTTAGTGCTATTATTATCCTCATTTTACAGATGAAGAAACTGAGCAAATAGGTTAAGTAACTTGCCCAGGGTCACACAGCTAGTAAATGTCTGAGGCTAGATCTGAACACAGGTCTTGTCAACACTTGTCCATATTTTGAATATCTGTCCATCTTTATTAACTGAAGAGTAGAGCATCCAATCTCTACAGGTATAACACCAATTACAAAATGTCATGGCTAGCCTGAAGTATTTAGGGGAAAAAATTATGTTCACAAATAAGGGTTTAAATAAAGTCACAGACATCTGAATTTATTATGGGAGATAATCTAGCTTTTATCAGTTTTCTTATGACACATGTAGAAAAGATATGTTTCTTCTGCTCTTTAGATGGGTCCATTCCAAAAGGAGAAGTCATTTTGGAATTAAAAGGGCAAGAAAGTTCCTATTTCTTTTCCAATCTATAAATAAATAGCAATAGAAAGGGGCAAAGATTAGTCAGATAAGGCAATATGATATAAATTCATTGATAACTTGCATTTGAAAAAGTATCTTTAAAAATTAAGAAAATTTTATAAATCAACTTAAATTTTACACAACTTAAATCCATCCAATCTTAATATTTAAATAATCATTTTAAAAAAAAGTTAGTGTATATATAATACTCCTGGTTCTAATTTTCTACTTTGCATTCCACAGAGTTTTTATATATTTTATTATTTATTATCATAAAATGTTCCACAGCTTTGACATACCAGTTTTGCTATCTCCAAGCTTTCAAGCATTTGGGTTGTTTCCAGTTTCTGATGATTATAAACAGAGTAACTATAAATATGTCTGTACAAATGGGCCTTTTTTCCTTTTCAATTATTTCCTTGGGCCACTATTTCCAACTGGGAGACTACTCTGTCAAGGGTTGTAAATTTTTACAGATTTTACTTCATATTATTAATTGCTTTTTGAAAAGACTGTGCCACTTTTTTTTTTTAACCTGTCACTACAATGTAAGTGTGCCTCTTTCTCCACAGCTATCCGAATCACAGGCTGTCATGTTTTCATTTAAGGGAGGAGGGGTTGGGGGAAGAAAGACTTGAACATATGATTTTACTGGTATAGGGACCTCCAAGTAAGTTAAACTCCCTCTACCACTGAACACGGGCTTTTCTTTGAGAGATGCTGGGGGCATCTAAACGTTAAGACACTTTCCTAGTGTCACTCACTCAGTATGTATCCAAGGCAGGTCTTGAACTCAGGTCCTCCTAAACTCTGAACCATTACATGAAGCTGACTCTCAGAAATTAATGTATCCTTTTTTGGGGACAATTTATTGTGTAAGACAGAAACATTTTTCAAAATGTTTACCTATTATTTGCTTTTATGAACTGCCTGTTCACAGCTTTTGATCATTAGAGACTGATTATTAGAGTGACAATGATAATAGTTCACTTTAAATTGTAGAAATCATGCTTTTCTAAGTCATACTTAGCAGAAACATATTTCTCCCATTCTGTTTTTAGACATTATTTTTGCTTTCAAATTATTCAATTACTTTTGCTTATTTCCATGTAATAAAACGTATCCTTACTTCTTTTGCTGAGCCTTCAATAGTAAAAAAAAATCCATTCCAAAATGTTTAATATGATCACATATGTATAGTCTATATCGGATTGCAGGCCATCTTGGGGAAGGAGAGGAATTTAGAACTCAAAATCTCTTAAAAGTGAAAACTGAAAACGAAAAATAAACAAATAAAAAGGAAAAACTCTACTCCACACACATGTAGAATAATTGTATTTGGAATTTATTATAGCAATAATTTCTTTTCTATGTTCATTTGAGGCAAGCAGCCCAATTACACTTTACATGGACAAGGAAGGACTTGCCCATTTATTGGTTTAAGCCTTTTCCCCAATGCTCATGGCAAACATAAAAGGTTTGTGTTTGTCCTCCCCAGCAAGATGTAATCCCCTCTGTGCTTCTCTCCACTGTGTACCAGTGCTCCTCAGCTTCTCTCCCACCCTTTGCCATTGGCCTACTGGGAAAGCTTGGGGTGCCCAGAAGGTTAATGTAGGGCAGAGACAGGGAAACCTGTGTTTCTCAGCTTTGAGCATTAGAGCTGGCAGGTGGCCTATAGCTAACAAATTTACATTTGGAAAAATTCATAAGCAATTTCAAAAGGTAAAAGACAAATATGCAATTAAAATAATTCATTCTCCTAATTTAATTAGTATTATTATATTAAGACGTTCTATGTATATGACTCTATTTCTGGGATCCCTCTAATTCCTACCACATTGCATAGATGATGAATCTGAGTCTTCAATGATGAACCTAAGTTCAATGCCAGGTCTATGTGAACCTGGTTAAGTCACTTAACCTCTCGAGACATTTTCTCTTCTATTAAATAGGCATAATACTTTGTGAAGAAGGTGCTTTAAAGTATAAAAAGCTTAAAGCAAAGGCAAATTTTATGTAGCTTCAAGAGCTATATGAGTTATATTTTTATGCTGTTCCATGGTTCTATTATTCTAACTGGTGCTGTAGTAGATCCATAAATTAAGTTGGGGAGTAATGTTATTTTTACAGTTTAATGTTCTTAACCACAAAAGAAATCACTTCCCACTATTCAAGCCTTCCTTTGTATCTACCATTAAAGTTTTATAGTTCCCTTTGTGTATTATATATTTATTATTGGGTTATTAAAATATGCGATATTTTAACATCATTTTTACAAATGGCATCTCTTCCTTAAACCTCTTCTGTAAATGTGAATATAAATATGCATTTTTGTGGATTCATTTTACGTGATATACTTAATTATTTATCATGCACTTAGCACAGTGTCTGGCAACATAGTGGTGCTTAATAAATATTTGCTGAGTGAATATTAATGGAGCGAGGTGACTTTTTGGATTTTCTAGGCCACATATACTACACATCTGCCTAAATAGTTATTATTTATACAGCACTTAAGAGGTTGTCAAGCACTTTACCTCATTTAAATATCACAATGCTGTGAGGTAGATACTATAGGTATAGCTTTTTTATAGAAAAAGAAACTAAGGGTCAGTAGGGTTAAATGATTCATTCATCCATTGTTACAGAGCTAGCAAGCATTAGAGATCACACCTGAATTCAAACTCAAGTTCTTCCTGGTTCCAAGTACAGCCCTTACATACTATGCTAAAGAGCTTTTCAAAATAAACAAAAATCATCCTTAACTTTCTAATGTAGTTGCAAACTATATTATGAGGGAAAGAAGCTCACCAAAATAAATTACTTAAGTTTAAAAAGTGCAGTGAATATTTTTAAAAAATGACATCTACATCTGAGTTATGAAAAATATTTATTATCTAATAATAAGGCTACACTTAAGAAAATTACTAAAAGAAATTAATTAAATCAAATTATACAAAAACACACAGACACACATATATCCTTATACTGATTAGAGTGATCTGTAATCTTCAAAATAATTTAGGGAAGAATCTTGGAGTATCTTAAAATATGGCTTGTGGGCCCCTATTTAGGAAACTTTTAAGGTTACACAAATATAATTGTCTCAAATGTTATACAACAAGCTCTCATTTCTCTAGAATCCAATCATCAAAAATCCTAAATAACCAGACCAGAAATAATACTAGGAAGTGTATGGATTTTTTGACAGCTATTTCAGAAACTCAAGGAGCTCCCCCTTAATCACTTCAGCATACATAGTTATGTTCCAGCAGATTGAAGGTACCTAGAACTTGACTTACGGAATAATTGAATCTGCTTTTCTTCAAGCACTGGTTTGAGATAAAATTTAATTTCAAAACAATTTTAATACTGCTTTCCCCCATCACAAATGTACTGCATCACCATTAAACCATGGACCAAACAGGTATTTTAGCACCATGCCTGGCACCTAATAAATGCTATATAAAGGTTATTGTTATTCAATATCTTGTAGGGTAACCTGGAACCCCATGACGTTTTGTATTGGAAAACGAAGAAGTGAACTCCTAACAAATGACTTACAAACTATCTTTTAAACAAAGCCTGTGAGTTGGGGTCTTTTTAGTAGGGTAGTACCTGTAAGTGCTCTGCCCAAAGGAATGTAAATTTTGATCACAGAAACAGTGAAATATATCTTGGGGTTTAGATAGATTTTTTTCTCTTAAGGATCATGACTTAAACTCAAATCATTCTGGTTAGCATTGACTGGTCAACAAAAGAAACTGGGTCAAGCCCCACCTGGTTATTCTTTGGGCCTTGATTGGCTCAGAGTGAAGGGAAATAGCAATAGTTTGTTTTGACCAGAAACCCTGAGGGTCTTCCCCTCCCATATAGATTTTTTTTAACTAGGTAAAAGAGACCATTCTCTGACTCATTTCTCATTTCTTATCTAGCCTTAATCACTGAATGGGAGCTGCCTCAGTCAAACTGAGACCTGGGAAAGACCTTAGCTTAAAAGGTCAAGGTCTCCTACTACATCCAGGGCCATCTTCGGTCATCCAGATTTATATTGCCACTGGACCCAGATGGCTCTGGAGGAGAAAATGAGGCTAGTGACTTTGCATAGCCCTCTCTCACTTAAATCCAATTCACTTGCATATCAAGGCAGCACCTCCCTGATGTTACGGTCCTCTTTCAGAAAATGAAGGACAAACAACAACCACCACAGCAGGTCTAACAAGAGGGGTCTGAGGGATATGTGTGCATGTGGCTACACATGGGGAAATAGGGTGGTGGGCAGCATTCTGCTGACTGGGGAATGAGAAAATCAGCTTGGATATATACTTTATTTGGCAGACATACTCTAGGTTACCAACACCTAATTAATAACATTTTTGGAGGCTATGGATGTACTAGAAATGAGTACATGGTACCTAAAAAAATGTTTATTAACTGACTAGTAATATTTAAAAAAACCTTCACAAACCTCAGCAGTGAGATACTCCAGAATTGCAGCACTATATACTGCAGCAGTAGCACCCACTCGTCCATGACTTGTGGTACGAGTCTTCAAGTGTCTATGGATACGTCCCACTGGGAACTGAAATAGAAACAATCTCAATTATGAAGCACTTTAAAAAGTTAAGTTATTGAATATTTTATTTAGAATAAACTGTCAGAACAATAATTGGAGTAAAATATGAAAAGAGAAAACTCAGTTCAGCTATAAACAGTCAACTATTTCAGATTAAACTCTGGCAATTAATTGTTCCTGAAACCTAACTCCTAAGGTCTGGACTAGAGACTGAATTCCTGGCAAAGAGAGAACAAGTTTTACCTTTTTCTTCCTTTCTTTCTCATGGGAAAAAAATGGAAAAGAAAATAGGTCTAATATGGTAGAGAGCTCCACATTTCTCTAACAAGTGGCAAAGCTCTAAGGAGTAAATATTACTTGAGCATAACCCCTTCACTTCTGCTTCTTGGACCCCCTCTACCAAGGCCTTTCATCACTCCAGGTGCTGCTCCTCTTCCCCTCTCTCTCCCAATTATTCTGTATTCATTCATCTGTGAAACAATGCTATTTTCCCTGGTAGGCTATAAGACTCTGAGGGCAGGGACTAATTTCATTTTAGTCTTGGTATCTTTAGCACCTGTATATTATTAGGTGCTCAATAAGTGCTTGTCAAATTGAATTAAAATCTCATCAGCTTGCATGGATACAGCAATCATTTCTAGGTTGAGGATTCTGAGATTGAAACAGTCAGCTCTCCTGAGTTCTAGTCCCAAATCATCAGCTACCCAGTGGATACCTTGAATCAGATGTCCTACAGGCACCCCAAATTTAACACCTCCAAACAGAACTCATTATCTTTTTGCCCAAAACTCTCCCCTCTTTCTGCCAAGGGTACCACCATCCTCCCAGTTACTCAGGTTTGGAGACTTAGTGCAATCTTCTACCCCTCACACACATATCCAAATTCAATGCCAAATCCTGTCATTTCTAGCTCTACAGCCTATGTTACGTATCCCCTTCTCTTACAGCCATTATTCTAGTTCAGGCCTTTTTCACTTCTTCTCTATTGCAATGTCTTCTAACTGTGTCTCCTTGTTCCAATCCAATCTCCATTCTGTTGACAGAAGTAATTTTCCTAAACGATTAATCTGATCATAAAACCCATTCCTTACTCAATATAGTCCAGTGGCTTATTATCTTCAAGATCACATATGAAATCTTTTAACATTTAAAGCTTGTCACAACTTGGGCCCCTTATCTTTCCAGTCTTAAACTTTACTCCCTTCCACAAAGTCTATAACTTGCTATTCCTCATTCAAAACAGCCCACCTCCCTTCTCTCTGCCATTAAACTGGCTGTTTCCCACTCTTACAATGCTGCTCTCTTTCAAATTTCTGCCTCTTAGAGTCCCTAACTTCCTTTACGATTCAGAGTAAATGCCATCTTCTGCAGGAATCCTTTCTAGATTCTTTCAATACTAAAGCCTTGTCCTCAAGGTTCCCTTCTACTTACTCTATATGTATTTTTTATTGTCAGCTCCTTTAGGACAGAAGCTGTTTTTATCTTTCTTTAATATCTAGCACTTTGGGACAGGGCAGTGTGTGACAAATAGTGTCTTGGATAAATATTTGTTGACTGACTCTCATGAACAAATTCATATTATCGAAAGGACATTCAACACCACTCAACAACCTTGTCATCTCTTGCTGAATCCCTAACACATACTCTACAGTGACCATTTCTAAGCCTTTCCCATCCTATTTATTTCCCACCTATTTCATCAAAAACATATATTTAACATTAGAAGATACCACAGAATCACAGATTTAGATCTGGAAAGGACCTTGGAGGACATCTAGTTTGAACTCCTAAATTTTACAGATATGGAAACCAAGGTATGGTGAGGTTAGGAAAGCATGGAAAAATGACCAAACAAGATAGAGAAGATCACAGGAAGTAAAATGGCTTATTCTGACTATGTAAAATTTTAAAAATTTTGTAAAAAACTAATGCAGCCAAAATTAGAAGGTAGGATTTTTAATACCAAGTTTTTCTGATAAAGGTCTCATTTCTCAAACAGAGAACCGAGCCAAATTTATAAAAATAAGAACCATTCCCTACTTGATAATCAAAGGATATAAACAGGCAGTTTTCAGAAGAAACTAAAGCTGTCAAGTCATATAAAAATGCTTTAAATCACTAATAATTAGAAAAATGCAAATTAAAACAACTCCTACGTACCCTCTTACACTCATCAAATTGGCTAACATGATAGAAAAAAAATGAAATAGGGGCAGCTAGGTGGCACAGTAAGTAAAGTGCCGGTCCCAGAGTCAGGAGAACCCGACTTCGGTTCTGGCCTCAGACACTTAACACACACAAAAAACTAGCTGTGTAACCTTGGGCAAGTTACTTAACCCCAATTGCTTTAAAAACAAAACAAAACAAAAAAAAACTGTACATGTGCCCTTTGAACCAGTAAAACAAATACTAGGTCTAATACTTGGTGTCAGAAAAGACCCGAGTTTCAGTCCTCCATCTGGTACTAGATGCATGGCAGTAGGCTAATCACTTAACCTGCTAAAATCTCAATAATTTGTGAAATTGATACTTATAACTACCTACTATATAAAGTTACTGTGAGAAAAAAAAATCACTATAAAATTTGAAATGCTATTTAAGTGTGAATTTTTCAAGTATCTCTTCTGGAATAAGAAGAGGGGGAAAAAAAGCAAAATATGGCTGAACAAATTGTAGTGTAGGAATGTAGTGAAATATTATTGAGCACTAAGAAAAAGCAGGTGCAAAGAGATGACTATAAAGAAAATCCTTGGTAATACTGACGGAAGGTAAAGTGAGTAGAATAAGGAGAACAATTTATACAAAGACACCATAAAGAAAACCAATTTTGAACTCAAATCTGTGTAACAGCCAACCACATATCTCCAAAGAACCCAGGGTTCTTATGCTACTTACCTTATGACAGAAAATGACTTAAGGTTAAGAAAGATATATTTTTGGAGACGGTCACTGTGTAGTGTTGTTTCACCTGATTGTGCTAATTTCTCGTAAAGTTATTTATTTATTTTTCTTTCTCTTGATTGTTTAATGGGAAGAGAAAGCAGGGATTAGCCATAACAACCAACCCCCACCCCTCTCCCCCCCAAAAAAACAGGGTAACTGAAACATTTAAAAAATTGCACAGAAGAGAACAGAAGTTCAGATGGTACCAAAGACAAGCGGGACAGGTTTAAAAGTAATGTGTGAGGGCAGCTAGGTGGTGTAGTGAATAGAGTACTGCCCCAGAGTCAGGAGGACCTGAGTTCAGATATGGCCTCAAACACTTGGTACTTACTAGCTGTTTGATCTTGGGAAAGTCACTTAACCCAAATTGCCTTGCCCTCCCCCCTCAAAAAAAAAAAAAGTAATGTGTGTAATTTATTATATACTTTAAAAAATCCCAAGTGTTATAAAATGGAGATTCATGGTTTCAGATAGAATCTTCTGGGAGTGAGAGTGTGTGTAAGTTCAAAATTTTTACAAAAGCAACGAAAAACAAGTATCTTTGCTTTCTATAGCATTTTCAAACTCTTCCTCTCTAGTAGATTCTTTGTACAAATAATCTCCTAAGCTTAAAAAGAACCTTTGTTTTGACTATATTAGCCCTTTTAGCTTTAGTATTATTTCCTTCATTTTCAGAGTCAGATTTCTTGAATAAGTACGTATAATTTCCTCATGACCCATAATGCCCTACTGGGGCTCCTATTTTTACCACCTAGATGAAACAATACTTTCAAAAACTCCAATGACTTCCCTATCTTGACCTTCAAATAGCAGTTGGCACTACTGTTCACACCCAGTTTCTTGAAATTCTCTTCCATGGGTTTCATTAACTACTTCCAGTTCTTCTCTTTCCTCTCTGACCTAGTCTCCTAGGATCCTTCCCTGAATCTTCTTTGTCCTGCCTCCTAAAAGAGAGTTTCTCTAAGGCACCATCCTTGTCCTCCTGCTTTTTTTTATGTGCATGCTCTCATCACCTTTCCAGGCTTCAACTATTACTTCTAAATTCATAATGGTAGTGATATTAGCTGACATTTATGTATGCAACAACCCTATGTATGACATAGGTACTATTATTATTTCCATCTAGAGATGAAGAAACACAATGCTACTTAGTACCTGAGGTATGAATAGAATCCAAGCATTACTAAGTCCAATACTCTTATTCATCATACCCTAATGTCTCCCCACATCTATTCTTTCCAAAAGTCTGCTAGGCACTTATTAGAGATGTATCTCTATTAAGTTTCCTAATTATACCATTCATGAACATAAAAAAATCTTTGGTCCAAAATAAAGTAATTTTGCACACATTACCTGTAGTCCAGCTCTTTGTGAGCGAGACACTGCCTTGGCCTTGGCCTTCCCACTATCTTTTCCAGCTTTGCCTCCAGCCTAAAAATGAAAATAATGTAAAGATTATTTGGAAAGAATGGTTTCTGAATATTTAAAGCAGAAAATTCATATGCACAGTTTTACTCTATACTGTTAAAACAAATAGTGTCCCTGTTCCCCCTTAATCCACCCCATGCCCTTTACAGTGGTATAATTAAATAATATGAAATTGCAACTACCTTGCATTAAGGTTAAAGTTACAAAGTATTTCCCTTACTTCCTTACAAAGGTGGGGATGGAACATTCCAGACTTATTTGATATGTTGATTACTTTTGCTGACCCGTTAATTCCCCGGCCCTTTCTTTATTTTTTTTATTGTTACAAGGATGATTTTAGTGGGTGAGGAGAAGGTTACATTAGGAAATGAAGGTGATAAAACAATAAAATTTAAAATCTGACAAAAATAAAGTTAAATCATAAAACTTTCAAAATATTAGCAGTCTGTCCTTCCTTCAATGTATTATTAAGCTTATGGATTTATAAACTGAAACTGTATGAATGTTTTCCATTGTCTTACAGAACTAATAAAAACTCAAAAACCAAAATAAGCAATATTATTAAACATTCTAAGAGCATGTTCTTTGGTAAAGGTATTTCTAGTTCTGTTAAAGGTGTCATCAAAATAGAATCAAAATCAGAAAAGGTACAATATTTTATAGTAATTAGTTATATACTTGATATTCAAGAACTTTAAATCCAAAAATAAAAATGGAAACTGCTTTATACTTCCTTCAAAAGATACAACATTTTAAAAGGTAGTTTTAAACAATAAATTTAAACATATACACAACTGTTTATACTTTCAAGAATGAACACACAAATATAAAACTTACCAGTTACTCCCTATGTTCCTTCTATTGTTTTCTTTGTACTTATACACAAATTTTTCATTTCATATAATTTACTCATTGTCTATATAAAACTTTAAGGCAAATCTGTTGAAAGTGTCTGGCTTATCCTACTGCCTACACTAATATAAATTAGTGTTTATAGTCTTAACATAAGCAAAAGAAATATCCACTTGGGTGTTGAAGGTTGAGGTTTTGGATCGGACACAATTAAAAACTCAAATATTAATTTATATTTTCTTACCAAAATTGAATCACCTTGTCTGGTTTTCAGCCAGATTTAAGTTTCTATGATAGTTTCTTCCCTGTCTCCACAGTCCAGCTGCACTCCCCCCTCCCCCCAATCCTGTGCCATCATTTAATTAAAATTGCAACTAGGCTACTATTAGGGAGAAATCCCACCGTTAATACTGAAGTGATACAGTATATTAAAAGAAGTTGCAACATATATATATATATATATATATATATTTTTTTTTTTTTTTTTTAAAGCAATTGGGGTTAAGTAACTTGCTCAAGGTTACACGGCCAGTTATTATCTCTGGGTGTGGTGCTGAGTATCTGAGCCCGGACCTGATCCAGGTCATCCAGACACTGGAGCCGGTGCTCCTACTCGCTGAGCCACCTGGCCGCCTCTAAGCAATTGGGGTTAAGTAACTTGCTCAAGGTTACACGGCCAGGTGTTTCTGGGTGGGTGCTAAGTGTCTGAGCCCGGGATTCGATCTCCAGGTCTTCTCAACACTGGAGCTGGTGCTCTTACTCGCTGTGCTACCTGGCCGCCCCGCTGCAACATATCTTGCAATATATACATACTATCTTCAAAGTCTTAATAGGATTTTATGATTTAACAGCTTAAAGCCCTACTAAGACTTTTAAAATGACCTGTATATCTAAGGTCACCTCATGGACTATATACTATTATAGGCATGATACAAAACCATTATTTTTTTGTAGTTGAAAAAAATCTGCTTTTATCTTTTCTTAACAAATGAAATTTTACTATTCTATTCAAAAGGAGTGACCCTATTGTCTCAGTAATAAAATTATTTGAGTGTCTAGAACAAAGTAAATGAGCAGTTTAAACTGTATCAACTTTAAACTGTCAAAGCACAGGAATGCCAGACAGATCATGAAACAAACTTGTACTTATACTTACTAACTCATGGCACTGATCTTGAAATTCTCTCACCAGTTTGTACCACAATGTATCCATTTAACAAAATATAAATTTAAGTTGTAGAGCAGGGTACCCGAATAACTGTGCCCACCTGTGTTTTCAGACTCCACAACTACTGTTGTCACTGGTTTTGTTATGTTTGCAACAAGAGGGCAAGGTATCATTAAGTTTCTAAAAGGTTTATTAATTTTTTTTCTGGTACCAGGAAAATATGGAGGCAAATTTGTTCATAAAGTTTTTGTATCGACTTATTCCACGAGTGAGTTATCAGTTTGGGAGGGTCACATAGTAAATTCTCACATACTGATTTTTATTTTACTAACCAAAACATAAAGGGATCCTTCAGTACTAAATTTGCTTGAAGTTAAGTTTTTATTTAAAATGGTTATCATCACCACATCATCACACACTTTTTAAAGTTAAAAGTTGCATAAAAGTTACATAAAAAATATATCATATATAAAACTTTTATTTAAAAAAAAGTTTCAAAAATCTCAGTATGATTTCATTTTGTTCACTTTTTATATAGGCTGATCATTATGGCTGCAGAAATAGTACAGGCAACTTTTTATCTTAACTAAATTATCATTTATTTGAGCTTGTCTTGAACAAGGAAATGTACACAGTATATTTTTGTATATACATAACTCATTTTTTGTATATATCATTCAAGTGCTAATTTTGAGAAAAGCTAAGTGAAATATTAATTCCAACCTAAAATATTTTGAAAAATAAGAGATTTTACATTATTAAGAGCATATAAAATTATGACTTTAGCAATCAGTTCAGAATATTGCTTCTGTAATAACTGTGAATCTTTCCATTCCAACATTAAGGTAGGCATGAGATCCTTTTCACAGAACAGTTCAAATGTTAAATTGAACCGAATATGATCTTCTAAGTAAGAAAACAGGATCCAAGATGTTTTAATTTGCTAAAATCAGGTCCCGAAGTGCAGGTAATAATCCAATGTAAATATTAATTTTGCTTTTCTTCTTTCCTTAAGTTTCAGATTCCAAAATGGCACAGTTTGGGACAAAATGCCCTAAATCAAGAATGACAACTCAATGTAGTCCTTGTTATTTGGTAATACTAATGCATTTGATACTGATAAACTATTATACCCCACATCTCTAGAGATTAGCTAAAAAGATCTTATGCAATGACCAGATAATCACCCAAACCACTAGCTTGAGTAAGTATGATTTAATATAAATTATTGGTTTCTACCAGTGACAGTTCTTTGAAAACTAAGTAAAGTGCTATGTCAATATAAAGTATAAATATCTAAGGAGGGAAGTTGGACTAAAGTACCTTCTGGGTCTAAAAGTATATGATTACTACTCTCCCCTCATCAATTCTGTATAATGAGGATTGTCTTCATTATATTCCAAAATTCTCACAGAATTCTGTCACCTAACATCACAAAGAATAAATGATCCTTTACATTTATAAGTTTTCCTGAAGTGAAAATTCAGTGCTTTATATTAAATCCTCCCTTATGTTCTGCTGTGTACATGGCATTTTTTCTTCTCTTATTTCATATTTGTTTAAAATAAATTAAAATACAATTTAAAAAACGATTCTTTAGCACTTAAAATTCTGACTGTTCCTTTTCCAACCCAAGGATCAAAATGCAAAAATAAATTATAAGATTCCAAAATAAAATAGTAAGAACATCACTACAATTTCGGGGTGGGGAGGATATGAAAACTATGATTTCATCTGTATAGGAAGCTCCTGATGTGGAATTTCATCTACCAATGCAGATAAATATTTTTCTGCAATTTATAATTGAGAAGTAAAGGGACTTGCCTAGAGCCTCACATTCTGCCAGTAGCTTTAGCATACTGTAGACTAATTATTGTTTCTGCTTTTAAAACTTATTACCAATAATAATGAATGCATAATTCTAAAAAGCCATAGCTACTTTAACATCTGTGTCTAGGTTCTTAATAGAGGGGAACAGACAACTTTAAAACCACATACTGCTCGCCAAGATACGGTTTTTGAACTCAAGAGATGGGTAATTTTTATATAGTGATGGAGCAAAATAATTTGGCTTTGAAAGTCATCACTTAGGGTGGTGGCTAGCTAGCAGTGAATAGAGCACCCGCCCTGGAGTCAGGAGGACCTGAGTTCAAATCCAACCTCAGACACTTAACACTTACTAGCCCAAGTGTGACCTTGGACAAGTCACTTAACCCCAACTGCCCTTCCCTCCCCCCCCCTTGTAGGGTGGGAAGAGAAGGAAAAGAACATTTTCTTCTACAAAGGATTCTTGAAAAATTAATTGATCAAAATGCAAGTGTGAGGCCTCATTTCTGAAGCAGTATACTTTTAGAATTAATTTGATGATTCCTCAAAAGTAATTTAGGTACTTTTTTTTGTGGTCAAGATTCACTTCTCCCATTCTTAAAACTACACATGATTTCCATACATGTCCTTTCAGCTCCTTAATAGCTTCCTTCATGTTGGGAAGAAAAATCTTCTAATGACACTGAATAAGCTCCAACTGGGCCAGTGTGTATACAAGCATCTTTCTAATGACAGATCTGGGGTGGTTTTGTTCATTTCGCTTGAGGAGTCGGCATTTAAAGGATGTCATTTGCCAGCCTCAAAACAAACACTCAATTTCGGGTATGTAGAAAAGAAATATATTTACGTACTCTTCTTGTCCAAACTCCAAAGTTCCTTAAAAATTAAAATCGAAAAACCTACCCCTTTAAATCTCGATCATAATAATCACGCATCCTGCATTTCCTCACTTTTCATTAAAAACAAAACCTCATCAGGGAGGTAAACAGAGTGACTGAATTTGGTTGGAAAAAGCGTGCATGTTGCTTACATGAGTTTATCATGACGACAAGGTACGGGAGAATTACAAGAAAAGTCTGAGCCTTTTTCAAATGCTTGGCAGGGGACCTCTGGGACCGAGTGAAATAAAGTGCATCCGTCCCCAGACTTCAGGCTGACTCAAAACAACTTGTTATTTAACAGCCGAGTCACATCCCTCCCGCACTCCAGCTCTTCCCGGCGGCTGCTCCCAAAGCCCCCTCCCTCGGGGGGCGTGGCCTGGGCCAAGTTGGAAGCCCGGCCCAGGCGCTGGGGCTCAGCGCGCAGCCCTGGAGGCGGGCAACACTCTGAGCAAACTCCAGGCTCAACAGGTAACGCGCGCGTCCCCTGGTCGCCAGGCGCGGCGAGCGCCGAGGACAAACCCTCCGCTGCCCCCGTCCGCCCTCTAGGGGCTCGCTCTGCAACCCGCACGACCCGTCCGGGCTGCCGCTGGCACCTGCGTCCCGGCGCGCCCGGGCCCTCCGCCGAGGGAGGGGAAGCGCCAACTCGCTCTCGCCCCGCCCCGATCGGCTTCGCTCCCCGCCTCCGGCCCGGCTCGGCCCAGCCCGGCCCTCACCATGGTCTTGGCACTGCTCCTGACACTGCGTAGTTGTCGCTCCCTCCGCTAGGACGCGGCGCCCGATCTGCTTCACTCCAGCCCGAGCGCTCGGCACCAACCCTGACAGCAGTCTCGATCCGCCGCCGGCGCCACTATCTATAGCTCCAGCCGCTGGAACTACCGCCGCCACCACCGGAGCCCCAGACAATAAGCCGCCTCCCCCCGCGCGCTCACCCCTGCCAATACCCGCGCGCCTTGCTGGTTTGAACCCTCACGGCTACCCAATTGCGCGTCCCCTTCTAACACGGCTCCGCCTCGCTTCGCCTCCTAGCTAACGGCTGTTTGTTTTTGCACACGGCGCGTGAGGGCGGGGCCTGCCGGCCCAACACCCAACAGATTTGTGCGCGGGACGGGGGCGGTGCGAATGGGAGCCACTTTCCACCTGCCTCTGAGCGCCAGAACGGAATGGACAAGAGGACAGGCCAATGGATGTTAGCGCTGGTGGGAAAGTCGCCAATGAAGACAGCGCCCGCGAGCAAGGAGGCAGGCTTTTCAGACAGACTGAGATTCTGTCCAATGGCTAAGGCTAATTGAGGCGGTTGTGGGTTTCCCGCTCATTCTCGGTTTTTTTTTTCATGCCTTTACTCCTAGATTTGTTTTAGAAGGAAATGGCGGTGGAGCTCCACTTTCCTTTCAGGCCTCCCTTTTCTCTCGGGACCACACTAGGGAAATCCAGCGGCCAGGGAGGCTCCGCGCGAAGGCGGGGACTTACCTGTGTAACCTCGCCGCCCTCTCCCTCTCTTGCCCCTTTCCCCTCCCTCCTCGCTCGCTCCTTTTCCCGGGTTCTTCCATCCCCCTGCCTCCCTCTCTCCGCCAGCGCCTTCTCCCGCTAGCGCTCCTCAGTCTCCTTCCCCTTCCCGCATCTACACTTTTCCTCGGAGTCGTCGCTGCCCCTTGCCCCGAGGTACGCGCCCCAGCCTGGTCCTAAAGGGAAACGCCCCCCCTTCCCCTCCCGGCTGGGGTCTGGGTATCCCGGGTTTACTAGTAACTTGGCTTTTTGACCCCTCCCCCCAAACTTCTGGGTCTGAGGTCCTTCCCCCACCCCCACCCCCTCTCCGCTTTGGGGCCGCGCTCTCTCGGACCTGTCAGTCATCTCCGGTCTTCTTTCTTCAGTTCTCACCTGTTGCAGATCTTCTGAGCATTTATTTATCACCGACTATGTGTCCGGTCTTGGGGAAGCAGAGCTCTAAGAAGGTTACATTCAAACGAGGGAGACCCGAACACGTGTATCTATTTTGTTAGTTCTTTGGGGGTAATGGGTGGGGCGGGGTAGGTGGCAGCGGTCGGACGGCTGCAAAGGGCCGGATTTAGGAAGGAGGTGGTGTTTGAGCTGAGCACTGAAGCAAATTAGGTAGGGGGTCTTGAGAGATCGAGATGAGGAAGGCTCGCACCCTAGAAAGGCACAGAGAACAGGAGATGCAAAGCCCAGGTTGAGGAATGGCAACAAGGCCAGTTTGCCTTGGACCATACCATGCAACTTGTGAAAGAGTAGAAAGGTAGGTTAGAGCCAGATTGGGAAGCCTTTAAACGCCATTTAAAGAGCTTGTATTTGATCCTAGAGGTAACTCCTAAATTTTATGATAGCTCCGACAAAGCACTTTCCTTTACAGCTTTACTGTGTGTTAGATGGAGTCAAGGCAACAAAGATTTATTAAATGCTTGCTGTGTGCCAGGCACTGCTGCAAATATTATTAAACCCCATTTACAGATTTGAAAACTACTTAAAGAAGTGAGTAGCTCAGGATCACAGGCTACTAAGGAATAGAGCTTTAATTGGAAACTTGATAACTTATGAATCTAGATAAAATTCTTTCTATTATACCAACATTGCTTCACCATTCTGGCACTAGTATCCACCGATCCAACTAGCAGCTGGCTTATTCCAGCCATGATTCACCAGCTTTCCAAATTCAGCACGTCCTCAAAACATGCCTTTCCTCCAAATTTCCCGGTTTCTTGTAGTTGTATCACCAGTTTTTGCGATATTGAATGACATGTTTTCCTTTTTTTTCTTCCTTATCCATTTAATCAGTAGCTAAGTTCTGTTTTTAACCCTACAATATTGCTTTCCTTCCATCTCTACATCTCTACTCACGCTTCCACAACCATTTAGATCCTCATTACTTCTTTACTTTTACAAATATCTATAAATTTTGTTTTGACACAGAATGCCTCCCCCCCAAAAAAACACATGCGGATAATTCCACAAAAATAGTTTATCAAAACAACAAAATAGAAGTTGCCAGCTTTTTCTCCAGCTTTGCCTATTGTTTTTTATCTGAATGTTATTTAAATTTGTAATTTACATAATTGTTTTTGTATGTGTTCTTTCCCATATTTTTTTTGTTCCATAATGGCCTCCAGGACTTCAGCTTCTCCCTTGTCCAGTCTATCTTTCACACAGTTGATAAATTTTTTAAATTTACAATTCTAACCACATCCCTCCCATACTGAAAATGTTTATAGAATAAAATATAAACTTTTTAGCTTGGCTGAGCATTTTTAGTAATCTGGCTCATTTTCCATTTCAAATTTATTTCAGTATTACCCTTCACACATTGTGTATCTGCTAATTGTTGCATTACCTTTTACTTTTCTCTCCCATGTTCATCCATTTGCAGAGTGGATAAGTGCAGAATCTGGAGTCAGAAAGACCTGAGTTCAAATCCAGCCTCAGAATCACTAGCTGTATGACCTTGGACAAGTTACTTAACTGCTTTCTGCCTCAGTTTTCTCATCTGTAAAATGGAACTAATAATAGCATCTACCTCCCAAGGTTGCTGTGAGGTTAAATAAGATATTGTAAAGCATCTTGCAAACCTTAATGCTATATAAATGCTAGCTATTTTTATTAGTCCTTATTTCAAACAGAAACTCTCCATCTCTGCCTAGAGAAATTATTATTTTCAAGGCATAACTTCCCTTTTATGTAGCCTTTCTTAAAAAAAAGACAAGTACTGGATTTATTATTTCATTGGCATAGGGAACTTTTACACTAACCCAAGTCTGCACTTTTCTTGGTAGCTTATAAACTTATAAAGTTCTTAGAACACAAAAGAGTCTGAGGGACTTTCACAGTCACAAAGCCCTCATGTCTGAGGTGGGACTTGAACCCAGGTTTTCCTGGCTCCCAATTCAGCTCTCTATCCACTAAGCCCTGCTTCCTTCCTTGGGAGAAATGCTTATTTAGGTAAGAAGTGTATTTATTTTACTGCTCCCAAGCCGATACTTTGATCTGGTCAGAAGAACCAGTCAGTCATTCAAATACATAAATGAAGTATGAACAATTCCTGGACATGAATCAGGCAATCAAACATGTAAACCAGAAGGAAGTTGAATTTCATCTCTTGGATGAAATGAGTTGAGTCTTGGAATTGGTTGAAAAAATTAGACACACATCTGGGCTTATGTATGTCAGAGAAGATGATTCTAGCAAGGACATGCTAGCAACTGCTTCAAGAGTCGGTCTTCTAAGCTTTGGAAGTGCTTTGAAGAGAAAATCAAAAAAAGGAGAAAAGGATTTCCATCCGTCTAGGAACTGAGTTAATTCCTTTGCTACCTATACTCTCTGAGTGTGTACCTATTTTTCCTCCTGGCCTATGAATGTATTTGTACCATATGTAATTGTCCCATGCTTGGGGGGGGGGGGCATTTATACCACCTGTTCTTACTATGCCAGCTTAGTTAATATCTTTAACTAAAATTTAGCTAATTAACTCTGGGTGGCAAATTAATATTAACTGGATAATTGATGGGGAGCACATTGTTCCAGGGGACCCATGAGCAGCAGTACTAGAAACCTTCCAGCCCTTTGGGGTTACTCTTAGAATCTTGAAGGGAGAAGTCAGTCACTTCCTTGCAAGTAGTGGTCCCAACTACCAAAATGAGTGTAAAGTAGCCCAAGAAGGGTGCAACACTTTCAAAAAAAATTTTTTTTATCCTGAATTTAACAGTTACTTCCATGTATGTTACAGAACAGAGAGTGAGGATTATACATAAAACTATGAATCCATATAATTTGAACTTTCTAAAAAAAGTACAGTATATAATAAATCCAGCATGTAACTTTCAACCTTACCCTGTTTGTCTCTGATTCCTTATGTGCATTTTTATTTTGGGAGGGGAAGAAAGGGGAAACTGTATCATAACTCTTGTCTCACCTTAAACAAAATTTCATCTTCCCATGTTCAAAAATGTATTTCATTTTGCATCTTGAGTCCATCACTTCTCTGTCAGGTCAGGAGTATATATATATATATATATTTTTATATATATATATATACATATATATATATATATATATGCATTTTATCACTGGTACTCTGGAATCTGATTGGGCATTTTTGAAAAAAAATTTTTTTTTTTGCTAAGATCTCCTTGTGTCCATATCCTGCCCATCCCTTTTGCAGAAATTCATTTCATATATCAAAGGGTTGGTTTTTTAGTGTTTTTTTTTAAAAAGAGGGAAAAGTTAAGCAAAATAATACATCCAACAAAATCTGACGTGCAGTATTTCACACCCATGATCTACACTTTTCTCACCACCTACCTTTAAAAAGGACTAGAGGAAAGTATCTTCTCTGTCTCTTTGGGGCTGTGCTTGTTGGTTTTTTCATTAACCAAATTTCTTAAAGTCTTTCAAAGTTTTTTTTTTAAATAGTTACAATTAGATATTTACATGTCTCCTTCAATAGAATGTAAACTCTTTGATGTCAAGGACTGCTTCATTTTTGTCTTTGTATTCACAATACCTAGCACAACGCCTGGCCCTGGATAGTAATTTAATAAGCTTGTTTGATTGGTTTAGAAATGAAAGTGTCTTTCCTCCCCTCCTCCCCTCCCATTCTTATAGTATTTTTTTCTGTGTGCTTTTTTGGTCCTTTTACCAATCTAATTCCTATGTTGTTTATTCCCCCTATTATATTAATTTATGGGCTAGGGCTGTTTTTCTTTCTTGTATACCTGACTAGTATAATCCTTTCTAAGCATTTGATAAATGTTTGTTAAATTAATTTCTACCTAGGTCCTGATTTATACTTTCCCAAATAGAGACACTTTAAGGACCAATAAGAAAAAAAATGTCTTATAAGTGAATTTTTTCACCCTTATTCCTGACCTCCATAGATTGTCTTGTTTTGTAGCAGGGCAGACAAGTCCTTATATTGAAAACCTTTGACTGCACTTCTAATTAAATGTCCAGGAAAACAGATAGCACTTGAGAATCCTGAACAAGTTGGGAGATATCCATCCAGCAAAACAAGACTAAAATGTTTTTTTTGTTTGTTTCATATACAGCCTTTTTCCTCTTCTTAGTGCTTGGAAATGTTTGTTAATGTTTGTACAGTTCAGAATAACACAAAAATCAATACTAAAAATAGTTTTTGTTTTAAAAATCTAGTTTTGAGATTTCATTCATTTGGGGAATTTCAGGTGTGGAAACTCCTTCCATCTGATATGGGAAATTTATCTTAAGAAAGTTGACACATTAAGAGTGGTTTGCCCTCGGTCACATATCTAATATATAGCAAAATCAGATGTTGAATTCAAGTCTTCCTGATTCCAAGGTTGGTCCTCTATCCATTATTCTACAATGGCTCTCTCCGATTCGATTGGGATAAACTAATTCTAGTTTATCTTTTTTTAATGAAAATTTTTATCATTGTGTTCAGCATGATTCTTAGCTGTGCAAGACACCAACATATTCCATAACCAACCACCAAAGAGAAGAAAATTCTCCATTAGTTATGTCAAGAGAAACCACCATTTTTTAATTTTTCCTAAAAGGATTTACACCAGTCATACAAAGTAAAGGAGTAGCTGTGAACTGGACTAGTTAATAAGCTTGTTTGATTGGTTTAGAAATGAAAGTCCTAATTAGTTAGGTTAGGGTGTATACCCTGGTCATCTTTGTTGGCATTCAATATTAGCTCTGCCTTTCATAATACAAAGCGTAGTTATGATATGCCCTGATTTTGAAAGATGAAACTTTTCTTTCAAAATATTGGTGAGTGTTATATTTAGTGAATCTGTTACTCTGATAGTCTGTCTTCAAACCTTTTCGAAGGTATAATGAGGTAAAAAATATATTTTAAAAAATCCCATTATAAATGGGGAAATTAAGACAGAAGATTCATCTAACTTTTTTTTTTGGAGACCTGTGTTCTCAGGGAAATTCTTGTATAGAACTTTTCCTGCTAAGCTCAGTCTCTTCTCTCCAACTTACAGTCTTTGACAGTGGCCAAAGGAACACAGCCAGTATGTGTTTGAGGTGGGACTGCATATAGGTCTTCCTGACTCTGAGGCCAGTTCTCTATCAACTGCTATGCCCATGCATTTTTGTTGTTGTTGTAATTGTTATTCAATCCTGTCCAACTCTTCATGAACCCATTTGAGATTTTTTTTTGGCAAAGGTGCTGGAGAGGTTTGCCATTTCCTTTTCCAGCTCATTTTTACAAATGAGGAACTGAGGCAAACGGAGTTAAGTGACTTGCCCAGGGTAACACAGCTAATAAGTATTTGAGGCCATATTTGAACTAGGATCTTCCTGACTTCAGGCTTGGTGCTCTATTCACTGTGTCAGCTATCTCTAATTTGAGTATCAAATAACAAATCATTTTGAGAATTGATCTGCTAACTTGTTTTGTTAGATGTGGATAGAATCTCAGAAACTAGGATGTAGTTTTGGGGGAAAGGAGGTCTTAATACTTTCTGTTCTAACATTAAAATTCTGGTTGTTGCTTATGGGTTGTAACAAAACTCTTAAGATGAGAAATTATATTTGCCTGGGGAGAGCATCCAGGATGCTGACCTTCTAGGAGTTTTGTGATATATACAAAATCCTATCAAAGAATAAGACTTTAGAAGTCCAGACTCATATTTTGCTTCTAAAACCTGATTAAACTCACTTTAGTGTCTAGTAGTGAGACTGAAATTCATCAGGACCAAAATTTTGAAATCCAAAATTTAAGTTATATTTTTCACAAAAAACGATCCAAAAGGGCACGTTTTTAGAACTAGAGTTTCCATTCTGAGAAACTTTACTTGCAATGGTTCACACTTAGTTTCCTTGTGATACCACTTTCCCACTTCTGTAAAATATCTTTCCACTATGAAAATGAGATTTGAGGCCTTTTAAGCATTTTTTGGTTGTATGGGAAAAAGTTGTATATATTATTCATTTAAGTATATATATTTTTTGGCCAGGTTTTCACACAAAGCAGCCAAACCAACTAGAAGTAGATGAAATAGAAATAAGAAAGATCAAATACCAGGAGCTTGCTTCCTTTCACCAAATTGTCATTGATTCCTGTGAGGAGCAGTCAGTTCATCATCACCACAGACGCCTGTTCAGAAATGGGAGTCTCTTTGGCTAATTTAGACTTTACATGGGAGGACCCTGACTCTAAAGATATTGTATGGGGTCTGCTAGAGCCTCCCTAAATGTGAAGGGCCATGGAGAGTAAAAGTTCTGCCTTAGCATCTGGGGGGACACTAGTAGGGTTTTCATGACAGGCATCTGAGCATGAATATGTGGGATAATTGTTATTCAAGGGGTTTTCATAAGATAGATGGTTTTGATGTAATTTTAATTTAAATGTTTGATTCTTTTCTGATAGAACATTGAGGCTGAAGCTTCAAAAACTGCTCCATCATAGCCTTCACATTGTCCTCTTGGTTGGCATTGATCTAATCACACACAGAGTACATTTGAACTGTGTTACTGAGAGTAGAGACCTACCAAGAGTGTCATCCAGGTTAGTGAGTTTACCTGGAACACCTTGCAGAGGCAGGTATAGCAGAGAGAGGGTGAGACTCAGGAAGACATGGGCTAGAATCCCACCTTTGACTCTAGTGATGGGAACAAAGACAAGTCACTGAAACTCTTAAAGCCCACTTTCTTTATCACTAAGATGGAATAATCAATTAGTAAGTGCCTACCATGAGCTAGGCACTGCTAGATACAAGATATGAAGACAAACATTAAACAGTCATTGCCCTTGAGGAGCTTATGTTTGACTAAAGGAAATAGGGCAGAGCAATGTGGTGTAATAGACAAAGCACTAGATTTGGGGCTCATTGAGCTCCATACTGAGTGTGTGGTCCTGGGCAAGTCATTCTCTAGGCTTCACTTTCTTCATCTGTAAAATAATGATAGTAGCTAATTGGATTCCATCTCTAGGGACCCTTCTAGCTCCAAAATCTACATGAAATGAAATATGTATAGATGAGTATAAACCAAGAAATTTTGTGTTTGTGGTGGGGGGAAGATATTAGTTGGCAGTATTAGGAATGGCCTTGTGTAAGAGTTGGTACCAGATCCGAGCTTTGAATGGAACTGGGAATTCTTAAAAGCAAAGGTGAGGATACAATACATTCTAGCATGAAGGGCAGCCTGGGGAAAGGTACAGAGACAGGAAATGCAGTGCTCTGTGTGAGGAATAGCCAGAAGTCCAGTTTGGACCAAACAGTGTGTGAAAGAGAGTGATAGGTAATTCTGGAAAAGGAGATTGGGAACAGGTTTTGAAGGGGTTTAAATGCTAATAGAACAATATGTATTTGATCCTAGAGACAATAGGAAGTTGGACAGCTCCATGGTCAGACCTGTGCTTTAGGAATATTACTTTGGCAGCTATGTGAAGGATGGATTGGAGAGAGATTTAAGGCAGAGAGACCAATGAGGAGGGTAATGCAGTAATCCAGGTGAGAGGTGATAAGGCCCTGATTAAACTAGGGTGGTTATGATTTTATTTTCTCCTTAAGGTACTCTCTCCTAAGTTTTCATTATACAGCTCTCAGTTTTCTTCCTACCAGTGTCCTTTATTGGATCATCATACATGTCCTACTCCTGAATTGTGGATATACTCTGTCCTGGGCTCTCCTTTTTTTCTTCCTCCATAGTAACCTTATCAGCTCTAGTAGGATCAATTATTATATCTAAGCAGATTTCTGATCTATACAAGGTGTACAGAAAGTCTTAGTTTTAGGTTTTAATAACTAATACTTTTGGAACACCCTATATATCCAATCCTAGTCTTCTTGCTGAACTCCAGTACATCACCAACTGTCTATTGGATATTTCCAACTGGATGTCCTGTGGGCATCTCAGACTCAACATGTTCGAAATGATATATCTGTATATGTGTGCACACAAACATACACATGCCTCCCCAATTCATTATCTTTTCCCCTAAACCCACTCCTTTTTCATACTTCCCTTTCTCTGTAGAGGATACCACCATTCTTCTAGTTAACCAGGTTCAAAACCCCAGACATCCTCAAATCCTTATTCTTCCTTACTTCACATATCTAGTCACCTATCAAATCTTTTATATTTATATTATAACACTAGACCCTCATTACTTCTCATGTGGATTACTACAATACCCTTCTAATTGATCTCCCTGCCTCAAGTTTCTCCCTTCTCTAATCCATCCTCCATACACAGTTGCGCAGGTGATGGTCTACTACTGAAGTACAGATCTGACCATGACACTCCAATGGCTCCCTGTTGTTTCTAGGAAAAAATTGTCGGGCATTTAAATCCCTACAAAACAGCCTGTTTTTCTAGGCTCTCTCCTTCCCGCATTATTTGGTCCAGCCATATAGGCCTTAGTTAAGGAGTTGTTTGCATGTTATCTCACCCATTAGATTGTGAACTTCCTTGAGGGTAGAGACTGTCTTTTGCCTTTATTTGTATTCCTGGCTCTTAGCTTTGTGCCTCACACATAGTAGGTGCTTAATAAATGCTTATAAACTTACTGACATTCCTTTTCTCTCTGCCTTTGCAGTTAGTGCTTTTATCTTGCTGCCCTCTTCTCACCTCCTTCATGCTTGGAATGTACTTTAACCTCATAGAATCCTTCTTCTCCTTCAAGCTACAGCTCAAGCACAAGCTTCGAGCCATTTCTGATCCCTTCCAATCATCCCCTGTCCCACAACTACTAGTGTCTTCCCTTCATCACCTTATGTTTAACTACCTTATATTTATTTTTTGTTTTATTTGTGTGTGTGCATGTTATCTTCTATGATAGAACGTAAACCCCTTCAGAATAGGGAATTGTTTCATTCTATTTGTAAACTTAACACTTGACACTTAGTATAGTCTTTTTTTTAAGAGCCAAATAGGGTTAAGTGACTTACCCAGGGTCACACTGCTAGTAAGTGTCTGAGGCAGGATTTGAATTCATGAAGATTCCAAGTCCAGTGATTCAATCTACTTTTGCCACTTAGCTGCCCTTAGTATAAACTTTTTTTTTGAGGGGGGAAGGCAAAGCAGTTGGGATTCAGTTACTTGCCCAAGGTCACACAGCTAGTAAGCATCAAGTGTCTGATGGCAGATTTGATCTCAGGTCCTCCTGACTCCAGGGCCAGTGTTCTATTCACTTCAACACCAAATCCTTTTATTAAGGGGATTTGTTCTGTGAAGTTTGGATTCAGTCAAAGGGCCACTCTTGAGGACCTAGAGGGTCACATGTGGCATCAAGGCCACAGGTTCCCCACCCCTGGCATATCCTTTAATTATTGAAGTATTTCTTTGCAAAAGAGAATGATCTTTACACTGTAAGGGATAGATCAAAATGACTAACAGGAATTGAAAATTTAGATGAATGAAGAAATATTAAATATTTCTGCTCTCACTGAATAAATGAATTAAAAAAAACCTATGGATGCCTACTAGTTACTGGAGATACACAAACTTATACCTAGCACATAGTAGGTACTTCATACTTGATGACTTGTCAGCCAAGGTAGCTAAAGTGGGGGGAGAGTCTTATCTTGACCGCTAGATGGCAACCGTCTAGTCACAATTAATAGTGGGTACTTGTCTCACTAACCCTTCTAGGGCTAGAAGATAATCTTGGCACCCTTTGCAGATTTGGAGAATAAAGGAGGTCTGTCGTCATAGCCCATAGGTAAGCTAGCCAATGTCTCTGGGGGTTTGTTTGTTTTTAAGGCCACTTATGCCCATGGTTTGTATAGAAGTTATTTTGTGGATCATAGGTTTCAGCACTGTAAGAGTGGTTCTGGGGACCTGCCAGTGAAGCTCCAGAAGTGCCTGGCTAAGACAAGGTAGAACCCAGGGATTTTTCTCAGCATTTCTAACAGCAACAATCACTGATGCCTAAATGGATGCTTCTTTGTGAACTGTAGATCTAGAGAAACTAATTAAAATTTGAAGGTATTAGGGAGTCATTGAATGTTTTTTTGGTCAGTATCACATGGGGTAAATCATATAATTTCTTCCACATATTTATATACATATTTCCATTTAGCTGAGGAAGAACTTTCTCACTAAAATTTGCAACTTTAAAAGATGTCATAAAAGATCTATACCTCATTTTTTTCAAAAGACATGAATTACATTTTGTTTGAGTATTTTACTCCACTGTTCCTTGAGAAAGACCTTGGTTCAGTGACCATTTTATAGTTTTACTACTATGTGAATAGAAACTACAAGTAGCCATTTTTCTTTGCCATGATTATAGTCATCATGAAGTTCTAGGGAGCCTTTACAGCTGGCATAAAGGATTGGATGGTGAGTAGCAGTTGTCTTTCAGTGGTATAGCTGTAGCTGCATTGTGTTTGCAAATTAGGGTTTGCAAAGCACTTTACAAATATGTCATTTTATCTTCATAACAACCTTGAGACATAGATATTATCCCTATTTTACAGAATTCCATGAATTTTATGCATTTAAAACCCCCTATTTTTAGGAGTCCATAGGCTTCAGACTGTCAAAAGGGTCTGACACAAAAAAATGTATGTTGTTCCCTAGCGTGTTTCATGGCTTCCATTTCAACACTTGCTTCCATATGGAAGCAGCATGGCACAGTGGAAAGCACATCAGATTCAGAAGGCCTGGGTTCAAATCCCAGCTCTACCATTAAATATCTTTGTAACCTTGGGCCAGTAATATCCTCCTTGGGCCTTTTTATTCAGTTGTAAAATAAAGGGGTTGGAATTAAATGACCTCCCAGGAGCAAGAAAGAGCTTTAGAGGGTACCTCCTTTTCCTGACAAGGAAATTTATGGCCATAGAAGTTGTAATTTTCCTAGATCATACAGCTCGTTGGTGGCACAGTTGGGTCTAGGAACCAAGGTTTAGTGGTAATAATTTCCATTAAACCACACTTTTGTTTTTGAGACTTCTTTTTAGGTAAACATGTGATGTTTATTTCTACTTCCCTACTCCATTAGGAGATTGTCCTCTGAAAAAGTCACTACTCTGTGCCTTAGTTTGCTCATCTGTAAAATGGGGATAATAATAATGCCTACCTCCCTGGGTACTTGTCAGAATCAAATGAATTAACATATAGAAAGTACTTGATAAAAATTTATCAATACTAGCTATCTAATTTGTAACATTCTTCCTATCTTGTAATAGCCAACATTTGTAAAAGTTTGAGGTTTGCAAAACATTTTAACGTACATTATCATTTGATCTCCAAAAATTCTTGTGAAGTAGAAGTACTATTCCCTCCATTTTACAGAGGAAGAAGCTGAGGCTCAGGGAGGTTAACTGATATGTCCAAACAGATTTTAAACAGTTTTAAAGTGGGATTTGAACCCATATCTTTCAAAGTTCCAAGTCTAACACTTTTTCTACCACTCCCAAACCAATATAATATAGGTATTGGCTATCTGAGCAGTGGGGAATCAAGAAAATTCACTGTCAGGATTCCCTCTGATGGCTAAAAGAAGGTATAAATTGAACACTTTAATCGCTTTTGATGTACCTGTGATTTCATTTGTGTGGATATGTTCATATATTCCCGTCTAGTTTCTTGTGCACGTTTCCATACTTTCCAGAGAGCCATGAAACACACTAGGGAACAACATACAATTTTTTTGTATCAGACCCTTTTGACAGTCTGAAGCCTATGGACTCCTAAAAATAGGAGGTTTTAAATGTGTAAAATTCGTGGGATTCTGTAAAATAGGAATAATATCTACATCTCAGAGTTGTTATGAAGATAAAATGACATATTTGTAAAGTGCTTTGCAAACCCTAAATTGTCATAGAAATGCTACCTAACTAGGATTACAAAGAAAACCAATTGCTAAAGTTACTAGAATATATATATTTTTTAAGTTCATGGATCCTTGCACTAGAGATTATCATCTGATTTTCTTTATTCCTATCACATTAATACAGTTCTGTTTAAGATATATTACATTGCAGGCTCTTCTGATGCACATCTCAAAATCAATCATGGGATCATTATAAAATTCTTTCTGGCTGGGTAAGCTCTTACCTCTAAAAGAAGTCAAGGCCCTTTTACTTCTCTAGATCTTAACTGCTTTCCCTCATAAACTTTAATTCAGGAGGCAACTACTCTTCTTACAGAGCCTGATCATTTATAAACTGATGCTCCCTACCCCAAGAACCACTGGCTAAATTTAGCTCTACAGATGGCAGCTTGGCTGCATCAGCTTCTACTAGAACTTCCTTATTATCCATAGTAAGGTGAATGGGCCAAGAAGCACATTGAGATTAAACAAGGGTGCTGCACCTAGTTTCTCAGTTACCAAGGGTCAATGCTTACAGACCTTTAAAAATGCTTTAGATGGATTTGCCTTTCTCTTGGGTGTGATGACACTTGTGAAGACAATACTAATATCTACCCCTTCCCCCAGTGTAAGATGAAAGGGTTGCCCAGTTTCCTTGGTCCTATTCCTAAAGGACACCTGACCATGCCATTCCTCTGCCCAAGAAGCTTCAGTAGCTCTCTATCACTACTAAACTAACACAGGTGGTATTTAAAGCTTTTACAATCTGGCTCTAACCTCTCTGTAGACCAGTTTCACCTTCCTCTTCACTGTTCCAAACTCTTTAACAATCTCTGTAAGACAACGTATCAACTCCCAATACCATACTGTTGCCCATATGTATAATGCTCTATCTTAGAATTTCTAGTTCCCATCAAGACTGAAGTACCAATTCCTATATGAAATATTTTTTTATTCCTCTAGTTGCTGCCCCCCCCCAATTACTTTGTTATTATGTATGCATACAATTTATATCCCTTCCCACCTCCAAACAAGAAGTAAACTCTAAAGGTAGTGATTTCATTTGAGAGCCTAGTTCCATGTTTGGCCCATAAGTCCTTAATAAAAGCTTATAGAATGGAATCAACTCAACTAAAGGAGACCTTCATCTCAGTGCTCAATTATTTAAATAGAAAATTTATCCTGAGATTGAACAAGAAAGTGAACATAGTAGTTTGGGTAACTTGGGCACAATAAAGTCACAGTATGGAGGTATTTTAAGGAAGCACACTGTAAACATTAAGTGCTTATTAACTTTATTCCTTGGACTTTTTTCTGTCTTAATGTGGTAAGTAGCAGTCTTACCTTGGTGGTATTAGCTTATTTTCCTTCTTCACAATAAGACCTTGTCGAATGTTGCCATCAACTCAAATAATGGGGATTGGGAGAGGGGGTGTTGCAATGATGAAGGGCTTCCCCATATGTCAAATGATCCCAGCTCAGTTAACATCCTTCTTACCCATATTCTGTTATTTAAACTCTTGGGATTCAGGTAGACCCATTATGCACAGGAATCAAAGTGTGACAAAGAGAAAGTACTCCCCATTCCCAAAGTTGAAACTTTTCATGAGAGAAGTTGACCTAGGCAAGCATAAGCAGCAGCTAGAATAATGCCTATAAACTTAAGGGCTGTAAAACACTTAGGTTTGTTTAGTCTCCTGAGAGACCACTGAAAATAGGTGACTACTGAGAAACATAAGATAGGAATTAATGCAAAATAAAGTAGAACCAGAAAAACTATTCACAATAAAACCATGATTGGAAAGGAAAAAATGCAAAAATGCTGTGTAATCATGAACAAGCTTGGACACAAAGAATTGAGGAAATTCACCTCCCTAAATTACAGAAGTGAGCTATGGGGATGAAGTATTACATATACTATCATGCCAGCTGGTTTTACTTAACTATTTCCTTCCTTTTAACAAATTTACAAGAGTATAACTCAAAGGGTAGTGGAGTAGGAAGATTCTGAAATGTGCTGAAAATATGAAAGACATCCATTTTTTTAAAAAAGTGAAAGGATAAGAACCAAATGAGTTTAGAGAATAAAAGATGAGATAATTTGGGAAACATTAAATAGCCTGTTTTTCCCAAGTGACTGGGATATAAGCCTAAATTTGAATTTGCTTTTTCCTTTTGCTTCATCTCTGCTTCCTAAACTTTCATGGGTCTTACAGCAAACAAAAGAAAAAGACTACACCAAAAGATTACCTATCATAAAGGGACAGTGTGGACAGTTGGTTCCAATCTGGATTATATCTTCTATCAAGTCCCACACCCACCCACTTCTAACAATACCAGTCTAAAGTAAGATAACAGCACCCTAGACCATCTCCAGTTG
Source organism: Petaurus breviceps papuanus (assembly GCF_028583685.1). Classification (NCBI taxonomy): domain Eukaryota; kingdom Metazoa; phylum Chordata; class Mammalia; order Diprotodontia; family Petauridae; genus Petaurus; species Petaurus breviceps. The sequence continues at coordinate 2,420,506 of NW_027187359.1, forward strand.
TCCTGATCTATATCTTGCCACTGGACCCAGATGGCTGTGGAGGAGAGAGTAAGGCTGGTGACTTTGCACAGCCCTGCTTCACTTAAAAATTCACTTGCTTGTCATGACATCACCTGATGTCTTAGTCCTTTTGGAGAATGAAGGACAAATTATGGGTACCTGGCCTATCCCAGTGTACTTTCCTTAAATCACAAAGACATCAGCACAAAATTGTCATTCACTTTTCCGCATACTTTATTTGTTACAAACATACAATTTTTAAATATAGACTTGTAAAACTCCGTTTGCAAAAATCTGCTATTGTAAGGAGTGCTCACTAGCATGAATTTTTAAACCTTTTTTTCTGGTTGATTTTGCTAGTTAGCTAGTGGTAAATCCAGGACCTGCCCTTTTACAGAACTGTCTGTAGCTCCTGGCTGTATTCACATTGCTCTTTAAAAGCAGCCCTGCTCGCCTCACAAAGGATAAGAGTCTGAGCTTCACTCTCTTAGGCAGCAAGACCTACAGCCAGCTCTGACTCTGCTTTTGAATTGTTTTCAGGGAGATTTTGAATGGGTGCTGCATTTAATGTATCTGTTTGAATTGAACCATGCAGCTGTGTTTGCTTGTTAAAGTGCATTTCTTTTTTTTTTTAAATAAACAAGAGGAATAATCTTTATTCTTTAACCAAGGTACTTAAAAAATGAACTTTTTGGTCTCTCAGCAGATATTCCCAAATTGATCCTATCACTACAAGGTTAGTGTTCTATATACATTTATAAGGTTGTGGGGGAAATCTTATAAAATTAAAGGTATTGTGTTTCTCATGAAGCAGAAACCAGTTCTGTAATTTCATACATATGAATACACACCTGTTTACAATGCACAAGCATGTGGATATTTACATATGGATCGAAGACATTTAAATTATAAAATCATATTCCTTTTAGTTGCTGCCCATTTAAACACACAAGTACATCCTGATCAAGAAGCTGTCTCCTGCTCCAGCGAACTTTAAATTTGGATTTAGCTCATTCAGATTACTTCTGCAGATTCTGTGTTGGCAGAGCAACAACCCTTGGGTTGGAGTTAAGATGCAATTCTAGGGGAGGAAGCATGTAGTACATTAGCCACTGGCAGATGTGGCTGGCAGTTTTACTAGATTGGGAAAATATGCTATCTGGGAATTACTCAGAACAATTATTTTCTTAAATAACCATGAAAAAGTCATTTCTACATATAGCCCAGGAAGGACAGTAAGAGAACACCCTAAGAAGCATTAACACTAAATGTTATTATTAAAATGCTGGCCATTCCATTGCAAAATAACTTACATTCTATTGCTAACTTAACATTCAGGGCAAGTGACAAGATTTACACCCTGCTTTGACTCAAGAATTCTATTTAGCTTTTCAAGGATAGATCAGATTCCAGGTTCAGCAAGCAACACTTTGTACTTCAAAGGGAACTTTTATCACAAAGGGGTGATAAGTAGCTAGGAGAGAGATGGGTGCTTGATGACCCTTAAGTTAAAAATTAGCCCCTCCCCCATGTCCTACAACACAAAGGTGTTCATATAAATTTTCACCAAAATTCCTCTGGAGGCTAAGTAGATTCTGCCTAAGCTTGTACTAATGAAAGAGAAAGGGAAGAAATACATTACACACACACACACACACACACATCCCTCAGGTTTTTTTTTTTCCCCCTTAGAAATTCTAATGGTAATGCTGTGAGAAATAAAGGCTGTACTTAATTTTCTTGGAAGAGTTATCTGTTTAGCAAAAGGGATGTGCCTGGAGAAAGATTTTTAGAAACCTTTTAAAAAAGGCTTTCTACTTTCACCATTTCATACTAGTAAATGTTAATTAACATTTGGGTGAGGTTCCACTTAAAAGGCAAAATGGACTTTCCATGTCAACAGATGTCAGGAAAAACGGGAAAAATAAAACCGATTATGTAAAAACCTTGTTTTATCTAAAAGCTTCCCCATACTTTTACCAGTCCTACTAGAATCACTAATAGGATAAAATGAACAGATTGAAGTTTCCCCTCCTTTTCCTTCCTCCATCCACCCTCTGGTGGAGGCACTAATGAAGCAGTCAAATAACCAAAAGGCTGGAAGAGAGAAGTAAAGGGCATAGTCTGCCAACAGGAAAATCAGATCCTGAATAACTGAGTTGGTTGAAATAGCGATTTTTTTAAAAAAGAGCAATATAAATAATTTTTTTAGGCTAAGCTATTTTTGGTTTGAAGTTACATAGACTGTGAATAAAGATGACTATAAATACAAGCCTCTTGCCTTTGTTGCCTACTATTTGTGAAATCTACAATAAAGTTAGTACAGGCTTTTAGATAAGGAGCACTGACAATATCTAGGAATTATGTAAAATTCTTCATGTTGCAACCTTAATTTTGAGTTTTGGGAATCAGACTTCATTTTGTGGAAGCTGAGTCATTTAAACCTCTAAGTAATTAAAATTGTGTCTGGTGCCAAAGATTAAGGGAGGTGGGTGTTAATTAACTATAATTTAGCAAAGAACACCACACCCCAAAACACAAGTTTTTAGACAATCCCAAGAACATTCAGGAGTCCAACTTTTGGGTGCTAGGATTTTAGATCTTTTGGTTTTTTTTCCAGTCAAAGTATAAAGCACTTATAATTTGGTATTTTTACCTGTCTGGGGCTAAAAACACCAAACCCAAAACCTTGATACAATTTTTTCTTCTTTAGTCAGGCTTTAAGTTAAGTGTGCTTCACTCCCCCCCCTCTAAAAAATAAAAACCCAACAACTCCACAACTATTTGATGGAAGCATTAACTTATCGGGAAGACAGCTAATTGACTTACAGTACTCTAAAAATCAACCCTGACAACTGATAGTCTCATCTTCTATGGAGCAACAACTTTAATGCTGCTATTGACAGCAAAAAAAGAGTTACCTTAAGGCTCAAGGGAAAGTAACTTATTAAGCTGTGAACACAGTAGTGGTTATTACTGCATTCACTGGAAGCTAGCAGATGCTTTCAAGACCAATACAAACTTTCTAAACATTAGCAAAGATTTCCACTTACATAAAGTCAGAACAGTCATCTTAATAAGCAGAATTAGGGGAGCCTGAGAAGCCACGGTCCACATAAAATAAATAATTATGTATTTACGTGACCAAAAGTGCTTTTTGCCTTTAAGAAAATAGACAAGGGTTAAGATGGAAATATACAATGTGAAAATTTCTTGATACTTTCAAGCCATGTTAGTATCAGACTCCAATAGAAAGTGGGAAAAGAGCAACAAGATGGAGGCTCTGCTGTCTGAACAGGCCAGATACGTGAGCTTTACGGGATTCTAAAGAAAGTAAGTGTTTTGCCAGTAACCAGTGGGATTTTACACCACTATGTTTTAAAACCTGAGATTGGACATCAAAGCAGTCACTTTGATATTCATCAGAACAATTCTGATAGTCTCTAAACACAACAGACAATTTAATGTAATTAATACCTAAATGAACACAAAAACATTTTATTTTTTTCCTAATCAAAAGGAGACCTACCACAAAAATATTAGAGAATTATGACTCCCAGCAAATGAGTCATTTTTACATAGGCAAAAAACAAGTCTTTCCCCCTTCTCACTGATCAAGGCCACACTATTTTCAAATGAATATCTACTGAGAGATTAGTTGTGCATTTGATAAAGTACCATAATCTGGTTAAAAATAAAAATAAAACTTAGTTAAGAATACTTATGTGCATGAGCTATACATACACCAAGCTTCCCCCCAAATTTATTAACTGACACTCTCTGAAGAGCAAGGTAGATGGAAATTAAGTCACTTTTTAATACCTTGTGTAGATCATTCTACATCTTTGTAACATTGGGGAAAAGTCACATTTAACAAGTCATCTTCAGCTATTACAATGCCTGAAGTGTGCAGTCATTAACAGACCACTCAATATGAGGGCATTATTGTAACCAGCCTTTTTTGCCCATTACCCTGCACATTTTCAAATAAAAAACAGGATAAATGTTTGTAGTTTGGTTTTTGGGAGAAAAATGAAGCCCGGAATCTCTTAAAAAGACCTGTAATTTGCTGCAAAGTGATCCAAAGGTAACAAACAAAGCAGGAGGTTTTAAAGACTGCTTGAATCCACAGACCCTCAGAATCATTCTGTATTAATTATAAAAATTGAATTGACAAGTAGCTATGTGTATAGTACAGCTACAGTCATTTATGCCACCTACATGCCTCAAATATTTACACAGGGTGTCTGGTTTTTGGTTTGGTTTTTTTTTTTTTTGGTGCCATACAGACTTACTTTTTTTGTACAGCAGATGCACTGACATGTTTGCAGACTGGAACTGTCATTCCATTGGCTGAAGATGAATAAGGACAATAGAAATCAGGAATATAAGGACATATTTACAGATACTTGTTCTTTTGCTAATATTTTGTTTCTAATTTTTGTAAGTTGTAGGAACTCTGCAGTGAAAACAAGCTGAGAAAACAGTAGTATGAGGAACAAACCTTTCACAAATCATTTGAAAACTCAGCTGTAGGGCTTGTGTGGCATAGGATTGGGTATTCTAAGTGTGTGAATGAGATGATGGATGAAGTAAAAAATATCACTGTTCTTAGCAGTGGTAAAAAAACAAAGCAACCAGGTTTGTTTCCCACACTGTAGTTTGTACAATGCTGTTTTTTTCCCAACTAGATTTAACAAAGACCACAGATTTCAAAAAGCTAATATTTATGAATGATCTTTTGAAGCACCTCAGTTATACAGCCACATGTAACAGCAAAAAATTTTCAAAAGTGTTGTCCCTATATTCTGCAGATTTCTATTGTCCCTGGGGACAGGAATGACAATCAGTGGACAATTAACCCATACCCTTCTGTAGTTAGAATGGATCCCAATCTTCCTGCAGTAGGAAGAAAGGCCATGAACCACCCCCTTTGGGGAAAATCAAATCCTCAAGATTGGTTAAGACTTAAAAACCTACCATGGTGACATTTAACTAGTCTTATCCAGGCAGGTCAGAATTTTAATATAAATTACTTCTTCCAACACATAGCTTATGCATTCTTTGCTCCTATTTTTGGAGGATTCTCAAATTGATTACTAAAGATTTTTTGCACGATACATCACTGTTATATGGTCTAATGACTAAGAGAAAATTTCTCTGGTTACCAAAGCTGATGCCGTATATGGTAGTGTTCTTGGCATACACTCTATATATGCCTCTGTCCACTTCCACATACTTCCTATGCAGCTAATTATAGCTTAATAGCCACGGGTAAAGGATTGTGAAGACCCTGTCAATTCTACAGAGTAGAAAGGCAAGGCTAGTTACTGCAATTCAGCCAAAAAAAAACAAAACAAAAAAACCCCTTGAAAAGGAGAGGTACTGCACCTTTGCAAAATCGAATTGGCTCACAGCAGCTGAGCAACACGATCACCACTGAAGCAACAAAACAAGTTGGTCTATACAGGAATTGTAAATGGTTTTAAAATGAAAAAGTTACAGCAATATACACTAATGGCTGCAACCTTAATTTTCATTGCTGCCTCAAATTTTTGAAATTATTTAAAGCAGTTTTCTGCAACCCTAAAGCTGTTCTATTCAAACATTATTTTGGGACTTGTTCTCCGAAGCAAAGAACTGAACACACTCAAACAAAATACAAAGGTAAATACAGCAGGACATTATTGAAAACAGCTGCCTTGTAGTACAAAATACAGTACAAGAATACGGATGTAATTAAAACATCAAAAAAATACTATTGCTCCCATACAATTTAGGAAACATTCTTTGCAACGGAGAAAAATTAAAAACAAAAACTGTTTTTTAAAAAGTCTGTTTAAAAAGTCTATTGTGGATGATGGGAGAAGAGAATTTGTTTTAAAAGGGCTTAAGTACACGTTTGTGGCTCTTGTACTTCTAACCTTCGATTATCAATATCATAGATAATCTAATTCCTATAAACAGCCAAATTTTTATGTATATCTTCTCTCTCCCTCTCAGCCACAAATACATAAGAATGATCTTTTGTATATTCCTTGTTTTCCAATAAATACAAAACAAAAAGATAGTATAGATTGAGTAATACCAAAACAAGGTAATAAAAAGGGTATGCAATAAATTAAAAAGGCAGCTCAAATAAAGGGCAGGCATGCAGTTAAAAAATACTAAGAAGATTGTGGAGGTGGGGTTACCTGCCTCCTGTGTGAGAAGGTGTTTGCACAAGTAATACCTGAAAACTTTGGAATGAACAGTTTAGATCCCATTCAGTTCAAAGTTACCTAGGATACATTAACATTTCTAGAAATACCTTTTTTGAAGGGGGATAGGATTGACTTGATTAGTTAAAAACCATTTATAGAGAGAATCCATTTAAAATATAGAAGAGGTGATCCTTGAAAACCCCAACTTTTATTCTTGAAAGACAGCTAAGACGAACCGGCAGAAGCCAGTTTATGTTGAAATTTCAAGATGGTATAAAAAAGCTTCCAGGGTATAGTCAGCTTATTCATTTTCACTTTAGCTCCTTTTAGTGATGGATTTCAGCTTCCATAGGGCCTGCTGCTCTGAATCATCCATCCATCATGTGCCAACTTTGATTGTGAGGTACTGATAAAAATGGATCAAGTTCTCCTTTAAAAATTCTTGTAAAAGAGTAACTGATGCTGGAAATTCTGGACCTGAGGATGTTATCATTTGAACAAGTCCATAGATTAAACTGAAGGTAAATGGAGGCTTCAGTTTTGTTAATTTCCAACTTTTGTATGGATGTCAAGTCATTCTTTCAAAGCTCAGGCATGTAGCCACATGTTTCCTTTTGCTGATATCATGCAAGTTATGGTTTAAAATCCAGTCAGCCATTGGATAGAATTGCTGAATGATAGATTCTACTATTCACAGGCTTATGCTTTTTGGAGCCGTAAGAGAGCTGGCTCTCATTTCTTCATACCTAAGCCATTTCTTTATAATAACCTCCATATTTGGAGAGAAGGGGAAGAACTTTAGTGAGTAGCAACCAATCCACTCAAACAGTTTTCCTTGTGCTTTATGCCTGATTTCTTCTTATGCAACCCCCCACCCCAATACAAAAATGTCCATTAAAATCTTCAGAAACCTTGCCAACTTTAAAACTATTTTAGAAATGGATTCCAGTTCAAACACTGATATCCCCATCAGTTTGCTGGGGGGGGGGGGCAGGGAGGAAATTCTGCAAAGAAAAAGACAATAGACATTGGTCCAGGTTTCCTCCAAAACCTTATTTTAAAATCCAAATTTGTTTCCATATTCCCCCAAGAGCTTTTGAATTTTCATTTCTGCCCAGTGAGTCCATGATTAGTATGTATTTTAAAATTTGCATTTCCTTTTATGCACCTTCCGAAATGGTTAACTTGCAACAGCCTCTCTCCCTTATCTTCCTGGACTTAGCAAAGATTTAGACACCAAGATGCTGGTTTCAAAGAAGATGAAGGAATTCAGCATTTAACCAAAGGGGCCAATGGGAAGATTTGTAGAACCAATTTAAGCAATCCAGGAACAACACAACTCAAAATCAAATATCCTTGGGTGGGTGCTCTGGGCAATTCAAACGTGTTTCTATCTCCAGGTCAAAGGTGAGTGAGGATGTAATCTTGGATGAGGTTCAGATGATTCTGGCGGGCGGAAGGTGGGGAAGGGATGTTTGAGGCTATTTCTCTCAGGTGAAGAGGCACTTTTCTCTTCACCTCTCAGGTCAGTGTCATCTCCTTTGAACTTGCCGCTCTTTTTCTAGTTGTCCGCGAGTTTCCTGGTGGTTATTTCTTTAATTAGCATTGCTTGTTATTTTCTTGTTGGTTTGTTTCTCTAGGGGCCTCCCCCTTCCCTGGCCCCAGCTACAAGGGGTGAGTAGGAAGGGGAGCATTCCGGTGGGGAGGGGGGACTTCTGGGAGGGGGCTTACGGTTTGGAGCAGGGTCGGGGTACTGGGGTTGGGGAGGCTGCCCCAGCTTCAGTCATCATCCACATCCTCGCCCTCGGACTCGTCCCCGGCGCCGCCCCGGCGCTCGTACAGCTTGTCTCGCTGCCTCTCCTGGATCTCCTTCATCTCGTCAGCATAGCGGCAGAAGGCGCCCCCGAACTTGCCCCACGCCTTGAAGGGCACGGTGATGGCGTTGCGGTAGGACGGCTTCACCTCGCTTACCCGGAGGAACACGCCGTACTTGTTGCAGCCCACGTCGAAGAAGAAGCGCTTGGAGTCCACCGTGATGGACGTGCCCTCGGGCAGCTCCCCGTAGCCCGGGCCGCCGCCCAGCTCGTCGTCGTCGCCGCCGTAGTCGTCAATGAGCTTGGCGAGCGCGTCTCGGAACTCGATGAGGCCCTGTGCGGGCAGCGCGATAGTCTGACCGCTCGGCAGGCCGCCCCCGGGCCCGGGCCCGCCTCCGCCGCCGAAGCCGCCGCCCGCGCCAGGCCCGCGGTTAATGGTCTGGCGGATGCGCAGGAAGCGGCCGCGCTGGTTCTCCTTGAGGTCCAGGTAGTACTTGCGGTTCTCTCGCACGAGGAACTCGCTCTTGAGCGCCCGCCGGGGCCCGCCGCCGTCCTCGGCACCCGCCGCCGCCGCTGCCGCCGCGATCTGCTCGGGGCTGCTGGGCCCCAGCTGCGCGTAGTGCTCTATGAAGTCGCCCAGGTAGTCTCGGAACTCGGCGGCCACGGCCATGGAAAGCGTGAGGCGACTCTTGGAGCCGCCCGCTCCCACCTCGGCGATCTTCAGGAAGCGGCCCTTGGCGTTCTGCTTTACGTCCAAGTAGAAGCGCTTGTTCTGGATGTCCAGCCGCTTCGAGGCCAGCTCCTGGGTCTCCTGCTCGCCGCCCCCGCGGGACAGGGGCTGGAAGCCGCCGCCACCCCCGCCGCCCCCGCCGCTGCCGCTCCCGCTGCCCCCTCGCTCACTACCGCTGTCGCCATCCGCCATCTTCTCTCCCTCCGCCGCCGCCGCCGCCGTCTCAGCCGCCGCCGCTGCCGGGCCCCACTGCTCTCGCGCCGCCACCGCCGCCCGCCGCGCTCGCACGCGCCCCCCTCCCTCCGCCCCTGCGGCTCGCGCTCCGGTCCCCCCCCCCCCAGCCCCCCTCCCACCCCCCCCCCCCCCCTCCCCGCCCCCCCAACCCGCCCCAACTTCCGCAGCCAAGCGGCTGTTTCCGGCGCGCGGACGAGCCGGAGCGCGCATCCGAGTGCGCGCGTCTGAAGTTCCCTTTCCTTCTATCTTCCTCTCCACCCCGCCCTTTTCAGCTTCCTCGTACTTAGACTGGCCTACGTACACACGCCACCGCCCTCGCGACAGGGAAACGCAGAGACCTGTTGCGCTCCACGTCGAGCCCGTTTGACGCCGTGGGATGACGTCACTCATCGAGGGCGCGCTACCCCGAGTGGGGGGCGGGGGAGGTGGTCCTCGGGTTCAGCTGAGGACAAGAGCGAGGGGGGAAAAAAAAAAGCGAAGACTGCAGTGTGGGGCGAGGGAGCGAGGAGGAGGGGCAGAGGGGCGGAAGGGCGGGGTGGCGCAGGAGCGCTGCAGGCTCCCACTCCAGCTCCCGCCGCCGCCTAGCCGCGGCAGCCGAAGGTTCCTCGGACGTGCGGCCGACGGCGGGCACCCCTGAGAGCTGATCCTGCCCAGGGAAGGTCTGAGGGCCAGGTGGCTAGGCTTGTGCGGTCTGGAGTTAGGACCGGGGTGTGTGTGTGGGGGGGTGTCCATTCCGTCCTGATACTTCTGTGAGAGCTTCCTGAGATCTGGAGCCGGGCCCTTTCTGCTCTAAAGCCTCTGGTTCCGAAGGTATCCAAGCGGGCTTTAGCAGAAGCCTGCCTTGAGCCTCTCTGTAGCTTCGTTCGGCCCCGCGTGGAGCTGAGTCCTTTGGGAAGGCTTTCCTGATCCTCAGCTCCCGTGGATTCAGTTGTCCTCTCCACGCAGATGATTTCCATAGCCAGCTAGCTAGCGCTTCTGTAGTGCACTTTGCACATACATTGTCTCATTTTATCCTCACAGCAACCCTGGGAGGTAGGTGCTATTATTACCTTAATTTTATGGAAGAAGAAACATGCAGACGGAGGTTGAATAACTTGTCCAGTGTCACACAGCTAGTGTATGTGAGTCAAATTTGAACTCAAGTCTTCCCTAGTCCAGCCCTTGCCCTCTTATCCAATGTACAGGCTAGTCAGCCTAGTAGTGATACAGGTCGGAAAGAGCTTTGCATCTAGAGCCCTGGAAATAAATTCAAATCTTGCTTGTGCCAGCTACTAACTGTAGCTTCTGTGACATTGTACCAGCCATTTTCCTCTCTGGACCTCAGTTTCTTCATCTGTAAAAATGAAGGGTTGCATCAGATGAACTCTTAAGGTCTCTTTTTAATACTAAATCTATGAGCCTGTGAACTTATTCTGTCTGTTAAATGTCAAGGCCACCTCACCATCTCAAACTTGTTTCCCAAGTGTACCCTTAAAATATGGGAAGATTTGTGCATACTGATGAAGAGTGAAGGGGGCAAGAAGCAGTATATTACAGAATACTGTAAATAACTTTTGAAAGAAATTTTATCAGTGAAATAACCAACCATGATTCATACTCATATAGTAGGGTTTTTTTGTTTGTTTGTTTTTGTTTTTTGGAGGGGTAGGGAAGGGCAATTGGGGTTGTGACTTGCCCAAGGTCTGATGGCTGTGTCTGAGACCAGACAATTTCAATATAATTGGTTTATTTTGTAATTCTTTGTATTTTATTCTTTTGAAAATATCCTGCAAAGGATTCCTGACACAAAAAAGGTTAAGAATCCCTGTAGTAGGGACTTACTGGGGCAATTAGAAATTTTCCTTTTCAGTTCAGTTTTATCTAGAGTCTGGAAATATGTACATGAACATAATACCTTATGTTGTATGTGTTATTTGTTTAGAGCTTTCACATGTTATTTAATCCTTCTAACAACCCTATGAAGTAGGTAAAGCAGACATTTTTATTCTCATTTTTCAAATGGAGAAACAGAAATTTAAAGTCATTTGGTGTTATGAATTCAGTGCTGAATTTAGTATCAGGAAGATCTGGGTTCAAATTCTAAAAAGTCCCTTAACCCCTTAGTTCTTCCCTCACCTATAAAATGAGAGGGCTAGACTTGACCTTGAAGGTCCCCTCCAGACCTAAATCCTATGATCTTTAAGGTCTTGTAATTAGGAAATAATAGAGCTGAGAGAAGGACCTACTAGATCTTCTCACTCCTCCTTGGTACCTGGGGCAGTAGGGAGTTCCCTCCACAGAGGAGGAAAGACCAGTGTGGAGCACCAGAGAGGAAATTAAGGGGATTAGGTCAGCACATGGTTTATTGTAAGAATTGAGTGAACTGCACTAACTCCATCTTGTGACTCAATTCTGGATGTAGCTCATTATTCTTTCTATTCAATTACAAGTCTAGTGCAATGTCTGTCACCAGAAAACTTTATTCAATTGTGGTAATTGAGAGAAAACCTTATTGCATTGTTTGAACCTAGCCCTGTGGGACTGGGAAAGTGGACCACCCTTACCTGCTGTTTAGAGACCCTTAACTAAGGATTTAGGTTATGCTCACCAGAATCCCAGTCAGATGCAAAGAGTTTTCTCAGAATTGTACACTTATGCACTCATGTCTTAGCCGAAAACTGGCCCTGTACTGTTCACTCAGTTATTGTTTCCTTGCTCCTTTGATTGTTCATAAGCATGGAGGATAAGAGGTCAGAGAACACCTCCTTTTCTGATTTCAGGGAATTTTACCTATTAACTCTGTCTCAACTTGGAAAGTCCCTAATCTTTAATCCAATTAGATATCAGATTACCTAATGTCCTTTTCTATTAATTGGTTTCATTTGATTAATTATTTTTAATGTATAAAAATCTGTTTCCCCTCTGTATTTGGGGTCTAACCTTAAGCTGAGGAAGGGGCTTGGTCCCAATTTGTTAGATCATTGGCATGCATTGCTTAATAAATTGATGTACTTGGAAGATTGAATCTTTGTTTCTTCAATTATCTTTCACCTGCCAAAACGGAGGTTTTTTTGTGTTTTTTTTTTTCTTGTTAACAAGAAGAAAAAAAGGAAAATGTTTACAGGATCTGCTTCTTTCCTCTCATTTACAAGCCCTGTTATGGATTATCCACTCCTACATCCACAGCCTTAGTTATGGTGTGGAAGTAGGGAAAGAGAATTGAGGAAAGGAAGATGGAGGCCATTTTGGGGAGATGTAATAAGGTCTGGAAATGGTAAGAAGGGTTCCATGAAGGGAACATTTTTTAAATCAGATCACAAGAGGAGAAAAATGGGTTAAAAAACATAGCAAGTGACAAAGGGTACAAATTTATTTCTGGCCTGATAGAAAAGAGTAGATGAACTCTGACATAGGAACCAAGGACTGACCACCATCACTATCACGCACCTAACACCTCCTGAAGTATTTTCAAGGCCTGTTATATCACCTATTGAAGAGAAGAAATAGTGCTGTTGCCACAGTTTTCTAATCACTACCTAGGATCTGGGAGGGAAGAACAAAGGCCCTATCACATTGATAGGGATCAGACTTCAAAGTCTGGGAGCTTTGTTCAGTACTATCCCCTCCATTAAGTGCTGAATCAGGCCCCTATTTAGAAATCAGAAAAATTACACCTTAAATCTGTGGCATAAGATTTAAATTCATTGGTCATAAATGCTACTTGGAGTATCTCACCTCCCAGTATAATTCTTTTGAAGGGTACAACACATATGTATTTGGACGTTTTGGAATATTTATACATTTCTAAAATATATGGTTCAGTTGATAAATGCCATATAAAGGAGAGAGAGTTGTGGACTGTTCTTAGGGAAAGTTTCATGGAGAAGATAGAACTTGAACTGGGCTTAAGGATAAATGTGAAGCTGTGTTCTCAAAGGAATAAGGCATTGATTCTTTCTTCCTTAGAGGCATTGAAAAGCATTATTTCCTCATCAAATGAGGTGTTACCCCAGAAAGGTTGAGTTGCATGTTCCTATTCATATGCTATATTGGGTTCAGTCAGAGCTGTGAATTCATGCTCACTCTGCATACTAACTCCCAACTCAGATGCTGCTTTCTTATCACTATTGGACCCAGACAGCCACATGCAAAATCCCCATTGTTCCTCTCTTTGACCCTGGGAGGAGGGTAAGTAAGACTTTTCCTGGATTTCCTGAGACATATTGAATAGGTCTCAGGCAATTTGGGTGAGACTCTCAGTTTCTTAGGAGTTTCTATTCTGAGGAGTATGGAATCTGCAAAACCAGATTTATTTCCCTTTGCTTTTCTCCTCTCCAATTTCTGCCTTCTCAGATTCTGTAGTTCCTCAAAAAAAGCTTGGAAGAGAAGAAAATGTGGCTGTTGGACTTAATATGAAGGTCCTAAAGTGAGGCAGGATTTCTTCTTTTTTCTGAAATATATCTGGATTCATGGGGCGGTCTTATTTTTAATTATTATATTCCTCATGACAGAACTATATTTTAATCCCTGTGTTCTGCTTTTAAAAAATTTAACGTTATATAATTTTATATATATATATATATATATCTTTTCATATATCAACATTGTTTTTATGCTGTTTTAAAATAATTTTTATTGATATCTTTAATTTTTACATTGTTCCCACTTCCCCCCCTTATATTTTTCTGGCCCCTCCCAGAGAGCCATCCCATATAAAAAAGACTTTTTTTTCCTTTGCTTTTTGGAGGGCAATTGGGGTTAAGTGACTTGCCCAAAGTCACAGGGCTAGTAATTGTGTCAAGTGTATGAGGCCAGATTTGAACTCAGGTCCTCCTGACTCCAGGGCCGATGCTCTATTCACTGTGCCACCTAGCCACCCCCAAAGACTTTTTTTTAAAGGAAAGGAGAAAAAAATATCAGCAAAACCAATCAATACATACATTTTTTAAAAAATCCTATAGTATATGAAATGTTCTGTACCCATGCACTCTCACTTCAACAAAGGAATCAAGGGAAGTATCTTCTCTTTTCTTGGCTTTAGTTACTTCACTTTGTATTAGTTCATATCTTTATATGTTTCTCTTCATGCATCATATTTGTTGTTTTTTTATAGCACAATAATATTCCCTTACATTCATTTAACACAATTTGTTTGGCCATTCCCTAATTGGTAGGCAGCTACTGTTTCCAGTTCTTTGTTACCATAAAAGTGTTGCTATATGTATTTTTTGGTTTTTATGGGGCCTTTCTTCTTTTTTTTTTTTTTTTTTTGCCTTTTGGACGGCAATTGGGGTTAAGTAACTTGCCCAAGGCTACATAGCTAGTTTTTTTTGTGTGAGTGTTAAGTGTCTGAGGCCAGAACCAAACTCGGGACCTCCCTGGGTCAGGGGCCAGCGCTTTATTCACTGCGCCACCTAGCCGCCCCTTGGGGCCTTTCTTCTTATTGATAACTTCCTTGGGTATATCCCTAACAGTAGAATCTCTGGGTCAAATGTTGGTCAACTTTAATCACTACAGAATATTCCATCTTATTATCATAGTTTGTTTAGCTATCCCTCAGTTTGGGAAATTTGGGTTGCTGGTGATTTTTTGGCTATTATAGTGTTTCTGTGAACAACGTGGTGCTGCAGAAAGAACTATGGACTGGGAGTCAGAGGACCTTGATTTGAATCCTAGATCTGCCACCTACTGTCTGGTAAATCTGGACAAAACATTTAACCTTTCTGGACCTCAGTTTCCTTATGTGCAGAATTATTGGAATAGATGGCCTCTGGGGTGTCTTCCAGATCTAAATCTATAACTCCATTATTGTAGAACTGCACTTCTTAAACTGTGGGTTTCACTGAAGGGGTCTTGAGTGGGAAGAGTTTAAGAAGCCCTGTTCTAGAGAACCAATGATGAAAATGTACTGCCACCTCTTGACAGAGGTGATGGTCTGAAGATGCAAAATAAGACATTTTCAGAGGTGGCTAATTTGTGGAATTATTTTATTGGACTATCCATATTTGTTTTGCACCAAGCATATTTGTTTTTAAATAAAACAAAGGTTTTGCTTTACTTTTTTTGAAATCTGGAGTGGAAGGAAAAAAGTTAGCAATAGTAATGTTCAAAGAAAAAAAGAAAAGGTCATTGAACTAATTATTTTAAATGAACAAAAGCAAACAGGTAATTCAGAAAGAAACAAATGGGTGGGAAAGCTTTGAAAATATCCTATTGAATTTATTATGTGCATAGAAGGAAAAGTCACTTGTATGTAATACAAATTTTTGGTTCATTTGTGACTCATTCTCTGTTATATTTTTCTATATAGAAATACTTGTTTTATTTGGTATTTAAGTTCAGAATAAAGAATTAAACTGAAGGAAAAAACCCAAGTGGACCCCTAAATCCAACACTTCTCTGCACTCCCCTATTTCTGTTGTATGCACCATCATCTTTCTGGTCACCTAGTTTTTCCACCTCAGTTATGCTTCCCTTTTCATTCTCTTCACCTCATATTCAGTCAGTTGTCAAGTTTTGCTGATTCTGCCACCACATTTCTTGAATCCACCCACTTATCTCCACTGTGATGGAGCCATCGACCTAGTTTAGGCCCTTATTACCTCTCCACTGGACTATTACCATAACCTCCTAATTGGACTCCCAACTTTCAGTCTCTCCTCTCTCTAATCAGTTATTCAAGTAGGTCTGCAAGTAATCTTCCCAAAGCACAAATATGATTGTCATTCTCTTGCTCTAAAAATTTTAATTTTTACCCATTTCCTCTAGGATAAAATAGAAACACCTCAGCTTTGTTTTTTTAAATCCAATCACAATCTGGCTCTATGTTCCAGGCTTATATTTTATTCCCCACAACACATTCTATTTTCTATAAATGGTGTTATTTGTTGCTCCCAAAATTCAGTATTTCATCTTCCCATCTCCACACCTTTGCTCTGGCAGTCCCTCAGGCCTAATATGTACTCATTTCTCCCCTTGTCATGTCCAACTCTTTGGGATCCCATTTGGGGTTCTTGACAAAGATACTGGAATGGTTTGCTCTTTCCTTCTCCAGCTCATTTACAGATGAGGAAACTGAGGCAGACAGGGTTAAATGACTTGCCCAGGGTCACCCAGCTAGTGTCTGAGGCTGGGTTTGAACCCAGGAAGATGAGTCTTCCTGACTCCTGGTCTGGCATTCTGTGCACTATGGCACCGCGTAGTTGCCCCTCATCTCTTAGAATCCCTCACTTCTTTTGAGGCTCAGTTAGTGTGACCTCCTATGGGAAATTTTGCCTGATCCTCTTAGTTGTTATTACTTGTAGAGCCATCTTCCTTAAATTATTTTCTCTTTAGATACAGCATCCCCTACAAAGAATCCAACCTCCTTGAGGGCAGCACCATTTTTCATTTTGTATTTCCAGTGCCTAGTACCATGTCTTGTACATAGTTATGATGAGTAAATGCTTCTTGATTGACTAAATTTTCTAGTGTTTATAGTGCTCAAATTCTCTGTCAAACAACTTCCATCTCCAGCTCACCTAAGTCATTCACCTATGTGGTCACAGTTTAAACCTTACCATAACTACCAATATCTCATACTCTGAAAGTCTGCTCTCTGATCAGAAGAAGCCCTCCTGCTTCTCCCACCCCCACCCCCCCATTTCTACCAGAGGCTTCCAATTACTATTCGTTGTCATTGTGACATACCATGTCTCAAACCCTCCTTATTCTCTCAAACTGTTACCTCACCCTTGCTTTAGAGAAGGGAAGAAGGAGGAAGTGAACCATGATGCTGAGAATTCAGTGTCAATGACTGGTATAAAAGAAAAAGGAAGTCAGGGGTGGGGGGAAGATTGTTTGATTTTGGACATGTTAAGTAGCAAGATATCCAGGTGGAGATGTAGGAGCATATAATTAGAGTTGTGAGACTGTTACTCAGGAGAAAGGTTCATTACAGAGATGTAGTTTTGGAGTTATCTACACAGAATAACTGATTATTGTAGCCACGAGAATTGATTAGGTTACTGAGGAAAATGAGGAGAGTTAAGAGAGAGAAAAGAGAGCTGAGGACAGAACCTTGGGAAACATCCATCTTTATTAGTTTAGTTTTTTTTAACTTTAATTCTTACTGAAGCCCTCCATTTAATACCACAGGCATTTTGGCACATGTTCATAGCTCTAATGCTGAAAGGGACCTCAGAGACCCTTTGATTCAACCCCATTATTTCACAGATGAGGAAATAAAAGTCCAGGGAAGTTAAGTGATTTACCCAGGGTCCCACAGGTAGTTCTTAGCAGAGGGTATTTACTTGGTATATATTTTGTATTGGCTTATTTGTGTGCCTGTGGTTCCCCCCAAATAAAATATAAGTTTCCTTTGACCCAGCAATACCACTACTAGGTATGTATCCCAAAGAGGTCATTAAAAAGGGAAAAGGATCCACGTATACAAGGATATTTGTAGAAGCTCTCTTTGTGGTGGCAAAGAATTGGCAATCGGAGGGATGTTCATCAGGGGGAATGGCTGAACAACTTGTGCTGTATGAATGTTATGGAATGCTGTTTTTCCATATGATGAGCAGGCAGATTTCAGAAAAACCTGGAAAGACTTGCATGGCCTATGAGTGAAGGGAGCAGAACCAGGAGAATATTGTACATAGTAATAGCAATATTGTGCAGTGATCTGCTACGAGAGACTTAGATCTTCTCAGCAATACAATGATCCAAGACAATTCAAAAAGACTCATGATGGAAATGCTATCCACATCCAGAGAAAGAACTATGGAGGCTGAATGCAGATCAAAGCATACTATTTCTACTTTTTTGTTGTTTTTTCTTTCTTATAGTTTTTCCCTTTTGTTCTCATTCTTCTTTCACAACATGACTAATGTGGAAATGTGTTTAACATGATTGTATGTGTATTACTTATATTGGATTGCTTGCTGTTTTGTGGAGGGGGAAGGAGAAAAATTTGGAACTCAAAATCTTGCAAAAGTGAATGTTGAAAACTATCCTTATATGTAACTGGGGAAAAAAAATAAAACACTATTAAGAGAAAACAAATAACCAAATAGAATGTAAGCTGCTTGAGGGAAGAAACTCTTGTTTTTGTCTTGTGTCCACAGTGCCTAGCACATAGAAATCACCATATCTTGCTCTAGAAAGAACCTCCAGAGCCCATCTTGTCTAGCCCCTTCATTTTGCAGATGAGGACTAAGGTTAATAATAGCATTTAATTTATTTTTAGTTTTCAGCGTTTACTTCCATAAGATTATTGTTTTGTTTTGGGAGACAGTCAAGGGTAAGTGACTTGTCCAGGGTCACACAGCTAGTAAGCTGTTAAGTGTTATCTGAGGCCAGATTTGAACTCAGGTTCTCCTGCCTCCAAAGCCAGAGCTCTACCCACTGTACCACCTAATTGCCCCCAACAGTAGGCATTTAATAACTGCTCATTGAGTGAATGAGGAACAGGAAAGGATAAGTGAAGATATAGAGAAATTTTGAGGTAGAAAAGAGGAAAGTTGAGAGAACTCATAAGGTCTGGCCTGGATTTTCTAGGAGACGAGGTCATCTTCTGGAAAGGATGAAGGGAGGGAAAGAGGAGAGGGGGGGCCCCAAATAGGGTCTGGGAAGAACGAAAAAGTTTTGGAACAGCTGCCGTGGGAAATATGAGAGGGAGTGAACAAGTGACAACAGAATCGCTGAGCAGCCTGGGAGGGACCAGCTGACCCCAGCTGCTGGTAGATGTCAGGAATTTGTTGTAGACCCAATTAACACAGTTGAGTGAGTTTTCCTAACAAGGTCAGGCCGCTAGGCAGCAGGAACGGAGAAAATAGGTAGTAAGGGGGATGGTGGATACCGGGAAAGGTCAAGGTGGAGAGAGATTCTAGGTCATTAATCACAGCATCATTGAAATGGCTGCCCTCGGGCTCCAGACTGGGCAGAGAGGGGCAGGCCAGAAGAGGTGTGCATGAGAACAGTACACTTCTTTCCCTGCAGTGCTGGCCCAGTGCCTGGCACCGAGTAGCCATTCAGTAAATATTTGTTGAATGAATGACTGAATGAGACAGGAGCAGCAGCCTTCCCCAAGTCACTTCAGAAGATTGGATCATCCTCATTTGTGTTTTTTCTACCTCTTTCACCTCAGTAAAAACTGCCAGTGTGAGTTGGTCTGAAATAAGAACTTTGCAAGACCACTGCCAGAGAGAAAAACTACAATCTCCCCCATTTGGCTCGGACCTGTCTTTCCATACCAGTTATATATGACTCTTCTCACATCCTTCATTGCTGCCAAACACCCCAGATATGGCAGTGTTCTGTGCAGTGAGCACCAGCTGGCTCTCCCTCCCTGGAGGGGCCTCCCTCCTCATCTCTACCCCATTCACAATTCATTTCAATTTCTACCACTTACAGGAGACCCTTCCCAATTACCCAGTTATTTATGCTCTCCTTAGCCCACAAATTGCTTTGCATTTGTTCTGTATAGAATTTGTGTTTATGCAGCATCATGGCATAGTGGATAGTCAGGAAGATAGAGAGGTTCATGTAGTCTCTGACAGATACTAATAGTATAACCCTGGGCATGTTACTTCTCAGTTCCTCAGGCAGCTATTCAAGACTGATTTTCAGAATAGTTGCCAATCTGTACTGGTGGTACTGTTTTCTCACCAGTGAAATCAGGTGTGGACCAAAAAACAATGTGTATAAATTTATCTATATGCATTTAGTTCCCTCCCTTACCTCCCTGTCTCCCCCCAAAAAATAAATTCATATGCTTCTTGAGGGCAGGAATGGTTTCGTTTTTGTCTTTGAACCTCTGGCACAGAGGGCCAGGCACATTGTAGGCAATTAGTTAATAAATGTTTGTTGACTTGAAGAGAACAATTGAAAGCAGATTTAGGGTAGCATGGTCCAAAATCTCAAGCTGAACATGGGTTCTGGAGCCCTAGGTGTGAAGCATGCCACATTTGATTGGCAAAATATATCCTTTCAGATGCATGTTACAGAGGACCTTATCAAATTGTCTTCGTCCAAGCAAGGGTAGGGAACCTATGGCCTCAAGGCCACATGTGGCCCTCTAGGGCCCTGAGTCAAAGGGCCATACTTAAGGACCTAGAGGGCCACATGTGGCTTTGAGGCCATAGGTTCCCCCACCCCTGGTCCAAGAAGTTCATGCTGTGGAATTGAGCAGATGGCAAGAGCCAGTGAGACAAAGAATAGAGAACTGGCTGCTACAGGGGAAAGAGGCAGGCTTCTATGCAAAAGCCATTTCTGATGTACACTACTTTTGTGACCTTGGGCAGATCACTTAAACTCTCTGGGCCTCAGTTATTTCTGTATATTTGGGGGTTAGACTAGGTGACCTCTGAGATGTCTTCTAGCTTTAGACCTGTGATTCTGTGACCTGTGACCTCTGCTCAGTTCTCACCTCTGACACCTACTGGCAGTGTGACCTGGGCCAAATCATTTAACCTCTTAGTACCTAACATTACTAGCATCTTCAGTTGTAGAGCGGGTAGCAGTCTTCATTGGTTAAAGGAATTGTCTCACTCTATAACCAACATACAAGGAAAAGGAGTCCTGTGGCAGTCCAGCAAGTGAGAAACACTTTTAGGCCTTTTTTTCTGAAAAAGGAGCACGTTCAGAAGCAAGCAGCATCTGTGTGGCTCAGACTTCAGGAGCTGAGCAGGCAGGATCTCAAGTGCTAGACTTCAGCCTGGTCTCAAGTAAGCATAACTAATGCAAGAATCCCAGACCACAGGGGAGCCTGCAAATCCCAGTCCAAAATGGAATTCTCTCATTCTGAACCAATAGCATTTTCTAGCTAATTGATAGAAGCTTGAAACTCCAGATAGGCAAGTCCAAAGTGGTGTTACTCAGAGCCAAACCCAGGTCAAGAATTTGCAGAGCTCGGACTAGGAGGACAGAAATCACTTTACCCTGGATCAGAAACTGCTTTGAAAACAATTGAAAGTTAGCATGTCTCCAGCCTGAGCTGTCTCTGAGATCCTGGGATAACACAACATTCCATACCCCAACCAAGCAATAGGAACAGTCCAGACATTCCCTCCAAAAGTTCACAGAGCCAGGCCCTAACAAAGTTCAAAGTCAGGGAGAAAACTGGAAGAATGAACAAACAAACAAAAAAAGAATCCCACCATAAAAAGCTATTCTGGTGGTAGCAATGACTTCAAAATATCTACAAGCAAAGCCACAAAGCAAAACTCCCTTACCTGGCCTTATGATTAACTAGAATTCCTGGAAGAGATGAAGTAAGAGTTTTTTCAAAAAGAATTTAAAATGTTTTATAAATGAAGTGAGAATGGTAAAGGAAAAAAATAGAAAAGAAATGAGAGCAATGGAGGAATTGGAAAGATAATTCCAATGTGGCACAAAATGGTGCAAAACCTTGCCCACACAACAAACTCCTGAAAATTACAATAGAAGATAATGACTCCATGAGGTAAGAACAAATATTAAAACAAAAAGAATGAGGAAAAAAAAAAGAAAATGTAAGTTATCCTTTAGCAAAAACAAATGACCTGAAAAATTGATTGAGGAGAGAGAATTTAAGAATCATTGGATTACCTGAAAACTGTGATCAAAAAGAAAAGAGCATATATAGCATATTTCAAGAAATCATAAAAGAAAATGACCCAGATCTCTTAAAACCAAAGGGCAAAATAGAAATAGAAAGAACCCACCAGTCACCTCCTACAAGAAAACCCACAATGAAAACTACCAGGAATATTATAGCCAAAATACAGAATTTCTAGGTCAAAGAAAAAATTACTGAAAGCAGCTAGAAAGAAAGAATTCAGGCACCAAGGGGTCACAGTTAGGATTCCCATACAGTTTAGCAGCCACTAATCTAAGGGAGCAGAGAGCTTGGAATATGATATTCCAGAAAGTAAAGGATATAGGTTTACAACCAAGAATAATTACCCAGAAAAACCGAGTATAATCCTACAGAGGAAAAAAAATAGGATGTTTAATGAAACAGAAGACTTCCAAGCATTCCTGATGAAAAGACCAGAATTGCGTAGGAACTTCAAGGTTCAAACACAGAAATAAAGATAAACATTAAAAGTAAATATATTAAGTGTACAATCATAAGCTACTAAACAAGAATAGATGGTTCACATTCTAATATGGGGAGATGATACATGTTTGTCCTCAGAACCCTATCATCTTTAGGGTTCCTGGAAGGGACTCAATTAGAGGACCTGGGAATGGTTCTGCCATGTCTTGATGATCTTAAAAGAATGGAAAGGGAAGGGAAGAGAAATACACTAGTGGGGAAGAAAGGGAGAGCAAGGATGGGAAAAACTCACATAATCAGGTTATGCAAGTAGAAGTCTATATAAAGAAGGAGAAGGGGGAAGAGGGAGCAAGTGACACTTGAATCTCACTCTCATCTGGTCAAAGGATGGAAGAATTCTTGAGTGCAGAAGTGCATTTTCACTCAAAAGGGAAACAGGAAGAAAAAGGGAGAAGTGAGAAGGGTAAGGATAGATAGAGGGAGGGTAGATTAAGGAAATGAGGCAGCTAGATGGCTCAGTGGATATAGGGCTGAGCCTGAAGTCAGGAAGACTTGAGTTAAAATCCAGCTTCAGACACTTACTAGATAGGTGACTCTAGGCACATCACTTAAGTTCTGTTTGCCTTAATCCATTGGAAAAGGAAATGGCAATGCACAATAGTATCTTTGCCAAGAAAACACCGTGGACAGTATTGGTGTGCTATGGTCCATATGGTCACGAAGAATTGGACGTGACTGAATGATTGAACAAGGCTTTGGTCCTTGAAGGGATTGGTCCTGAGCAAAACAAACTTTAAGGATGTACAAAAATACTTTTAGCGCTCTTTTTGCAGTTGCAAAGAATTGGAAACAAAAAAGGTGAATCATCAATGGCTAAACAAGTTATGGTATATAACTGTGATGGCATATTGTTGGTGAGAAGAGGATGGTTTCAGAGAAACCTAGGAAGAGTTGTATGAACCGATGCAGAGCGAAGTGAACAGAAACAGAAGAACAATTTATACAATGACAACAGTATTGTAAAGACAAACTCTGGGAGATTTAGGAACTCTGATCAGTGTAATGCCAGAAGACTTATGATGAAGCATGCTGTCCGCCTCCTCATAGAGAGGTGCAGATTGAGACATATATTATTTTAAATACATGGCCAATGTGGAAATTTAATTTGCTTAACTATATATGTTTGTAATAAGAGTCTTGCTTTTCTTTCTCAATTTGGGGTAGGAGTGAGAGGGGAGAAGTGGGAGGAAGAGAAATATTTTTTTCTGATTGAACAAAATAAAAAATTAATTAAAAAAGAAAGAATAGTGTTCATAGTTGCATGCCATATTCTCTAGAAAGCAACAGTCAGTACAGAGACAAAACAAGGGTAATATAAGTAAGGCAATTTTGAAAAAAAAGGCTAGCTATGGTGCTAGGTCAGTATGTTTCTTAGTCAGGGGGTGAATCATCAAAGACCTTCATTCTGTAAAGGGAGAATGAATGAATGAGCATTTATGAAATGCTTACTATGCACAAAATACTGTGCTAAGCACAGGGGTACAAAAAGAAAGGTAAGATAGTCCCTGGAGTTAGGGGAGACAAGATATATAGGAAGTTTCAAATGCAAATCAGATTGAAAGGCCCTGTGTCAAAAGAGATGGTAATGGTAATTCCGTTAATCAAACCATATCAGTGTCTGATGTTGAACCATTTGATAGTGACTTGGACTTTGTTGCTGAGTACTTTCTTTTCTTGGTTTTCAATAGCTGTGACTGTGAAGGATGGCAGAGTTGTGGCAAATGCAAAGGATGTTGCCATGTCACATTTCCGAATGGGTTGCTTCACTGGACTATTAGGAGGAGACTGGAAACAGGGCCAGTAGTCTGGGTGGGAGTGAGGAGTGTCATCTCCAGGGCCTTTGGCCTTACTTAACTGTTAGTAACTGTCAGTAGTCAGTGGTTGATGTTGGTAACTATAGAAATGGCAGACCAGTTCTCCACAAGGGTTGCTCCCCATGATGATGGCTGCAAGAGGGAACCTGGATTTAAATCTGTAGTCCTTGGCCTAGGTATACCATGGTTGACAGGCAGAATGTGCCATTTCATATTTGCACTTCTAGAGATCATATCAAATGACCCCTGAGCCTTACTTAGCAGATAAATGGATTGAACAGGCTGGTTCCAGGAGAAGCTCATACCTTGGCCCTTTAAGCCTGTCAGAAAAAGCCCTTATGGGTTCCCCAAAGAGTTAGCCATTGGAAAGGGAAATGAAGGTTTGGTTGCTATCTTGGGTAGTTTCTGCTAACACCGGTGAATGAGGGGCCCTCTTTCCTTAGCTGACAGCTGAATGCCAGTGGCCTCATGTTAAGACTCACAGTTGCCAGCTACAGCCCTACCCAGCTGTTGCATTGACAAAAGCCTCTCATCAAATTGGACTAACTCTCCCAGTTGCTGCAGGGAGCAGGTTTACCCTTTCTAAAGGCCCTGAGTCATTTTCAGCGCCCCCTCCTCTCCCCCAGAGTCTGAAATCCAATTGTTGCTATTTTATGACTTTTCCCCAGCATGTCCCTGAGCTTATGTCCACTGCATCTCCTTTTAGATCACCTCCTGTTTCCAGACTCACACTCCCTCTTCCTAAAGCTTTCTTTCTCTTTGTCCTTTAGTGAAGAATTCTCACATTACTATCTAGTCACCCAGTTCTTTTCTCTGTGGGTGAAAGGAGGTCCAATGGTCAGCACTGGTGAAGGAGACTAGGGGACTAAAGCTTCATTCGAAGGGAATGGGACCTTTAACAGAAGGATGCTTTGAAAAAAATCTTTTAAGTCATTAAAAAGTTTGGACTGTTGAGAGTGACATCAAGATTTTTGTTAATTCCTCTGGTCAAGAAAATGTTTTTATAATGCAGTATGTGATTTTCAACTTGTGTCCTTTTGAATTAAGTGATTAAAGCATTAAAAACAGGGCACTACTGTGAAATCATTTCTGTGTAAGTTAGCCAGATGCACTGATGAGGTCACTGGATTTTTAGATAAAAGTTCTAATAAGGTGAAATGGATGTTTATTAACCAAGGTAGGTTTGGGTACCTGCCTGTCATTATGAATTCAAGAGTACAAGCAGAGAGCTTGTACAAGTAGTGAGCTTTTGTCAACTTTTAAACCATATAAAACAACTTTGTAAGTAAAAATGCTGAAACACTGAGTCTCTTAGACAACTCCATCTCTTTTCCCAAACCCCATTTTAAATAGCTAACCCCAGCTTCATGATCTTTCCCTCTGTGTCTCATTGTTCTCTGAACAATAGAGAAGTGGATAAGAATAACCCACTACCACTAGAGGAAGGGTGTGGACGGGTAATCTGATAGTGGAGGGTAAGCCCTTCATGGGCTAGCCATGGAGGTATGTGTGTGGTTTGGAAGATCCCAGAGAATCTAGGTTGGTCATGAGTCCAACTCAAGTTATTGGAAACATGCTGAGTTGGGCTAGGGATAGGTGTGAGCTGGAGCCAGCCCTTTGAGACTATAAAAGCCAATTATTAAAATTTCAATGTGAGCATTTACAGCTTGGAAATCAGTGAACACTTTAAATCAGGGCTTGATTTATTGTTTTGTTGATTATCTAGACTTAAGAAAGAGATGGAAAAAATGTTTTTATTGCAGATTAAATGTAAAGTGTGTTTTGCCCACATTTTTTATTTTCTGAAGAGCAGTTATTAAACATTTACCAACACACCCCTGGCTAGGGATCCTTGATTAGTCAGTAAACCTTATCCCACCTCCACCACAAAGACTCACTCTAGAGTTTAGGAAGCAAAGAAGCTTCCTAGGGGGTTCTGCAAATCTCTAAAGGGCAGAGTAAGTCCAGAACTGACTTCCAAGGATAAGAGGTATATGGGTCTTCTTAGTCTACCCTTCATTTTGGGATAATTACCTCATGGGAGATAAGGGGGACTTGCAGATCAATCCTTTAAAATCTGATTAGAGGGCGACAAAGGACCGGACTGGGATTATAGTTATTCCTATATGGAGTCACAAAGGACTTCAAATTCTATTCTTAAACTTAGTAGCAATGTGACTCTGGGCAAGTCACAACCTCTGAGCCTCACTTTCCCAATATGTAAAATGGGAATTATATTTGTACTACCTTGCTACATGGGTTTTGAACTCATAGGATAGTATGGGTAGGCATGATTGGGTTCCGATGATGTGCCTAATTGGAGATCTGTGAGATCATAGATTCATCTGAATGGTTGAATATTTACTTCATCTCACAGTGCTGATCAAATGAGATAAAGAATATATGCTCTGTAAACTTTAAAGTGCTGTATAAATGTGGAGCCTGGTATAAACTGAGGGATTAATTATAAGAAGCAAATCCTCACTCTTCCTCTCCTGAACTATCAGGTAGAACAGGGACATGTCACCTACCTTGCTTTCTCTTCCCTTCCAAATCACTACCACCATCATCATCATCATTATCATCACCACCACCACAACTATCTTTTTTTTTGTTTTTTGGAGGGCAACTGGGGTTAAGTGACTTGCCCAAGGTCACACAGCTAGTTTCTGTGTTAAGTGTCTGAGGTTGGATTTGACCTCAGGTTCTCCTGACTCCAGGGCTGGTGCTCTATTCACTGTGCCACCTAGCCACCCCCACAACTATCTTTATAGAATGTTTACAACATGCCTGGTATTGTGCTATGTGCTTTTCAATTATCTCATTTGATCCTTTCAACCCTGGGAGGTAGGTGCTATTATTACTCCCGTTTTCCATATGAGGAAAATGAGGCAAACAGGTTGAGTGACTTGCCCAGGGTCACACAGTTAGTATGTATCTGAGGCTAGATTTGAACTCAGGTCTTCCTGTCTCCAGGGCTGGTGCTCTGTCCAGTGGGTCACTTCAAGTTTTTCTATGTTATCTTTTGATACATCTTCCTTTTTCCAAACATTTAATGATATCTTTCTTTTTAAAAATTTTTATTTATTTATTTATTTACTTTTAGTTTACAACATTCAGTTCCACAAGCTTTTGAGTTCCAAATTTTCTCCCCCTCCCTCTCCTTCCCCTTCCCCTTCTATGGCGGCATGCAATCCAATATAGGTTCTACAAATACCTTCACATTAAACACTAGTCAAGTTAAGAAGGATTATAACTGCTGGAATGAACAATGAGAAAGAAGGAACAAAACAAAACAAAAAAAAGAGAGCAAATAGTTTGCTTCAATCTGCATTCAGACTCTGTAAATTTTTCTCTGGATGTTTATGGTCCTTCCTAATGATATCTTTCACAGGGCTTCTTGCCTAGATATTATCATTGAAAAAATTTTATAGCCAGCACACATCCACTGTGCATCTTTTCATTGTCCATTGAATCACCTGAAATTACTTGTCTCCCCTCACCCAGGCCCCCCCCCCCCCCCCCCCCCCCCCCCCCCCCCGCCACTATGGTGTTCTATGATTTGCAGTCACGTAAGATCAGCAATTAAGTTATCCCTGTCACATCATGACTTTCCCCATCGCAGTTTGAACATATTGAAGGTCAGCATAAGAAATTAAATGGAAAATTTTGGGAGTTTTATGGAAGCCACAGATAACACTGAGCCTATGACCAAATACTTGACCCAGATTTTATTGTAAACATCCCATAAAAGAAAAAGAAAAATTTCAGACTTCTTTAATACAAAGGGAGGGCCAAGACATTTTACACAGATTTTTCAGATTGTGGTGGCAATGCATCACCCCTGTAATGTGGAAGGGATCATGGTACATTGGTTTTTAAAGACTATAGTAGTATATTGGTATTTGGGGGCAGCTGGTTGGCTCAGTGAGTAGAGTACGGGCTTAGAAACAGGAAGACATCTTCCTGAGTTCAAATTTGGCCTCAGACACTTCCCAGCTGTGTGATGCTGGGCAAGTCACTTAACTGTTTGCCTCACTTCCTGATCTGTAAAAATGAGCTGGAGAAGGAAATGGCAAACCACTTCAGTATCTTTGCTAAAGAAACTCCAAATGGTGTCACGGAGAATTGAACACAACTGAACAATAAAATATTGGTATTTAAATGATGGAGTTTTGTGTTGGGGGGTGGGGTGGGGGGAGAGGGACCAGACAAGATAAAATCCACTTAACAAGGGAGTAAGCAGGGATGCAGAAATCACCCGGAGAGGACTGGGATGGTAAGTACCTTTGATTGATTTCTCACCTTGGTGGTCATCTTACCATCCCCATCCTTTACTAAAGACTATGCCTGCTGGGACTTAACCATTTCAGCTGCTGATCTCTTGCCATGGAACCATGCTGTGCTGAATGGTGAGTGCCAGCCAGACATGGCCCACTACATCTAGGTAGGTGGTCACAGCCAAACTTCTTTTTACACCTCTCCAGATGCCAGCCCCATGCCCTGAGAGGGGAAGGAGGGAGGAAGCCCTTTGCAACCCTAGAAACATCATCAAATTGATCCTGCCCTTAGTACTGAGATAGGATGGGTCAATCTATCCCCAATGCTACATTTATTTTCCAAACCAAAATACCAGTCCCTGGATGATATTCCCCTATATGTGTTGTTTCCATCTCTGAGAACCCTTTAGAATCCAGTCCATTCTTCATTATTTATTTATTTATTTTAATTTCTTGCTTTTTGGAGGGCAATTGGGGTTAAGTGACTTGCGCAAAGTCACATGGCTAATAAGTGTGTCAAATGTCTGAGGTCAAATTTGAACTCAGGTCCTCCTGACTCCAGGGCCAGTGCTCTATTCACTACACCACCTAGTCACCCCTCAGTCCATTCTTTAAAAAAAAAGTTTATTGTTCTGTCCTCAGATACTTAACACCCACACAAAAAAATACTGGCTGTGTAACCTTGGGCAAGTTACTTAACCCCAGTTGCTTAAAAAAAAAAAGTTTATTGGCACCTGTTTTAATGACAGTTGTTTCCAGATATACTGCTTTCTACCCCCAACTCCAGCATTGAACCCCTTGTAACAAAGAAAAAACAGTTAAGCAAAAATGAATGGCAGATTATACTTGCTGGTGAGGATAGAGGGGGGAGGTAGCTGGTCTCTGGATGTTCAGTTTGCAGTCAAGTGACATCATAGTCTTCACATAAACTGTTGTTCAGTCAGGTCTCTCCCATTCTACATTTTTACTATTGGATTTTTTGAACCTCAGAGCAGGTCATGTTTTTATATTCTGATTTTGACATCCATTATAATAGATCTCGCTTCCAGCTTTGTGTTATATACAAATCTGATAAGCACATGTATATGAATTTATATTGATGCATATGTATATACATATTTGCATATGCACATAGGCATTTGCATGTATACATATGTCATCTTTTACCAAGTTGGTGATAAAAATGGTAGTTCAAGTAGTAAACTTATCCATATTTCTCCTTTTCCACAAGTATTTCATGAAAGGTTTTACTAATGTTTACTAAAAGACCAACATTGTATCCCTAATATTCCCACGATTTCCAATGAAACAATATATATAAATCGCTTTGCAAATTTTAAAGTGCTATATGTCAGCTATCATTATTATTGATTATTATGAGAGGCAGTGTAGCATAAGGGATAGAGGGCCAGGTTTAGAGTCAGGAAGATCTGGGTTCAAGTCCTGCACAGCACTTCTTAAACTGTGGCTCACAACCCCATGTGGAGTCATGAGTGGAAAAAGTTTAAGAAGTCCTGTAGGCTATATAGCTATGAGAAAGTCACTCCCCCAGGATCTCAAGCAACAGTCCGTGCAAGTGTGTTAGAGACAATTGCTAGTCTGCATTGATGGAGAGAATTTCCAAAATGGGAGTTCCCTACATGGTCTAAATCACAAATCTGTACACACTAATAATAA
This sequence comes from Petaurus breviceps papuanus, assembly GCF_028583685.1. Classification (NCBI taxonomy): domain Eukaryota; kingdom Metazoa; phylum Chordata; class Mammalia; order Diprotodontia; family Petauridae; genus Petaurus; species Petaurus breviceps. The sequence continues at coordinate 2,450,321 of NW_027187359.1, forward strand.
CAACAAAAATGATGATGTTTTTATTGTTTACCAGTCTACTAATCCTGTGAAAAAAGGAAACAAGGCTAGTTGGCAAGATTTTTTTTTCATAGAACCCATGTTTGTGCCTTTTGATCATAGATTGTTTTTCTAGATATTAAAATACCTTCTGTTTTCATACACTGTGCTGGACTGACTTGGGAGATGATGAACATACCGTGTTTCCCCGATAATAAGACCTATCCCGAAAATAAGCCCTCCCCTTACTGTGTAAGATTCCTCTAAAATAAGCCCTCCCCTGAAAATAAGCCCTATTGAGATTGCTACTGTAGTGAAGGTGATCCCCTGCGCTACATGCTACATTACGGTACCCTCTGTATGCACCGTCCCCCCCCTTCCCCCGCCGGGTGAAATGCATGCCGCGCTCCGAGCTGCATCCAATCAGAGCTGCAGCAGTGAGCGCGTCATCCTGTTCTTCCCCAGTGATTTGCTTATTGAATAAAGGTACATTTTTTTGTTCACATTTACCTGTTTATTAAAATTGCTGTCAATGTTCATTAAAATAAGCGCTCCCCTGAAAATAAGCCCTCTGGTGTTTTTCTGTCCAAAAAAATAATAAGACAGTGTCTTATTATGGGGGAAACATGGTAACATTTATTGGCATGTAAACCATAATCAGGGTAGGAAGGTAAGGACTTTGCCACAGGGCACCACATTTTGAAGGTATTAAAAACATTTTTAGGCTATGTAGATACAACAGAGCTCTTACATTGCCAAGAAAATAGTGGTCATTTCCTGGGACCTCCCTTTTCTCCCCTATTCCCTGTCCCAAAACCCCTTCACATTACTCCCCTTCCTCTTCTCCTTTGCTGCGATTTCTAACGAATAAGTGGCCATTCTCCTCCCTTATGCTAATCCTTCTGCATATGCCCTTGATCTCATCTCCTGCTGTTTCCTCTGACAGCTTGCTCCCATAATCACACCTCATCTCTAATTTTCAGTCTCTATCTAGTGGCTCCTTCTCTGCTGTCTACAAACATGCTCAAATATCCCTCATTAAAAATACAAAAACATAAACAAACAGAAAAAAATCCTTAATTTGGCACTGCCGTACCCTCAAACTGTCATATTATGTAATTTCTCTTTCATAGCAAAACTCTTAGGAAATAATCATAATGGTGATAACTAGCATTTATAGAGAGCTCTTAGGTGTGCAAAGCACTTGTTACCTCATTTGAACCTCACTGGGTGTTACTATTATCTCCATTTTACAGTTGAGGAAACTGAGCCTGAGATGTTTAGTGACTCACTCAATGTCAGTAATTAAGTGTCTAGGGCAGAATTTGAACTAGTGTCTTCTGACTCCAAGTACAACATTTTTTTCAACTGCACCACCTAGAAAAACTATACTCCTTGCCTCCATTTTTCTCTCACCCACTTCTTCACCTTTACAATCTGGTTTTTGACCACTACTCAACTAAAAATTTGTTTTTCCAGATTTGGCAATAAACTCTTAATTGCCAAAACCCGTTGGCCAAAGCCTCTTTTCAGTCCTCATCTTCTTGGCTTCTCCGAAGCATATGAGCTGTCCTTCCTTCTTAGATATTCTCTCCTCCCTGGGTTTCCAGACCCTTTGCTCATCCAGTTCCCCTACATGTACAGCATTCTTTCTCAATCTCCTTTGCTGGATCACTGTCCAAGTCATCCCCTGTTGTAAGTATATTCTAGAGCTCTATCCTGAATCTACCTTTTCTTTTGGTGATCTCTTTAGCTCCCATGGACTGGTGGCCTCCCAGATCTGTGTATCCAGTCCTGGTCTCTATTCAGAGCTGTTTTCCAAAACAGCTCCTTAGCTCCCCCTCCCCACTCCCATTTCCCTTCCTAATTTCCCTGTCTCCATTGAGGGCAGCACCATTCATCCATTCACCTGAATCATATCAGTTTTTCCTTCTCTCTCTCTCTCTTCCCATATCCAGTCATTTGCCAAGTCCTGCTAATTCTCTCTCCATGACACTTTATTGAAGAAAAAAATGTAAACACTAAGCCTTTCATTTTAGGCATAGGTTTACCAGACCTGATTATTAATTAATTTAACATTCTTCTAAATCCAAGCATTGTTCTGTTTGGAGAGAAATATTGAAACTGACAGAGTCCACTCCTGCCCTTAGACATCTCTCTAAACAGGACATTTTGAAGTAACGTTACAGGAATCTTGAACAAGGAAAATGTCACAATTTAAAACACAGATTTGAGTTAATATTCTACTGCCCTAGTAGAACAAGAGTCACTTAATCTTTCCAGAATGACCCTGGGGAATTGTTCGCTTATTGCCACTCATCCCTCTATGAACCTCAAGGTCTCCCTCAAAGTAAATCAATGGGCCCTCCTCCCCCAGACCAAGACCCTAATCTCTTTAGAATGGACATAGGAGATATTATTTAGATAGATCATATCTCTTAATCCCATCAGGGATTAGACTCCTGATTCTCCATAGAAATTTCTTTACCATTCATAGAAATTTCTTCACCCATGAAACTCACTCCACCCCTGGATTTCTTTTAATCCTTTGTCCCTGTGAGTCTCTCCCTCTGATCAGCTGGTTCCTTCCAGAACCTCTGTTTTAAGGAGGATGCCCAGGTCTACCATGTCTTCCTTCTTCTCTAGGCTGTACCCCTGACTCCCAAGATTTTCCTTCTACTGGGTCCCCTCAGTTGGTACCTTCATCTTTTCCCACCCTCATTTTCAACTTCCTTTGGTCTTCCCATATGAGAATGTGAGCTCTCTGAGGACAGGGACTCCTCTGTTTGTCCTTGTATTCCCAGCATTTGGCAGACTGCCTGGCATATCATATGAACAATTAAATGCTTGTTGACTTGGGAAGGCAATGGTTTTTAAAAGATGAGGTATTTCTACTTCTAAATTTGATGACCACCTTTAATTCATTATTTAGGGTCTTCTAGCCTCTTCAGTCCTCAAACAGCTGCCAAATTGATATTCCTAAATCTGTCATACCTCCCCGATCCAACTCCCCCTAAGATATACATACCCACTCTCTAGGGGTTCTATCTTACCTTTCAGACCAAATGGAAAACCCTCTCTTTGATTGCCTCCCACTTAAGGCCTATACTGATCCCTGTAGCCTCCCACAGAAATTACTTTTATTTACTCTGTATATATTTAATTTTTAAAAATCTGTGTAAATATTTTTCCCACCCCCACTCCTTAGTGGCAGTCCCTCCTTAGTTGTTTGGGGTTTTTTGGAGGCAAACAGGGTTAAGTGACTTGCCCAGGATCACATTCACACAGCTAGTAAGTTCAGACACTCATGAAGATGTGTCTTCCTAATTCCAAGCCCAGTGCTCTATCCATTGTACCAACTAGCTAGCTGCCCTAATTTTTGTCTTTGTTATCATAGAGTCTAGTGTGGTACCTGGCATTTAGCAGATGCTTTATAAACATTTTCTGGATGAATGAATTCCTATTCTGATATTTCCTAGCTTTGTGACCTTGGGCAACTCATATACCTTCTCTGATCCTTAGTTTCCTATCTAAAATGCAGGCAGTAAACTCACAGGGCTGTTGCATTCAAGTGAGATAATGTAGATAAATTAATTATATTGTGACTTACTATCTAAGTATATAGTTATTAAGGACTGACTGTAATCTTTTATTGCTTTTTTGGGCTTTTTTCAGCTATTATATTACTAATTTGAGTTTTTGTCACTCTTGTATTTTTCCTTGGTTATGGGCCACTCCTGTATTTTATACATTAAAAAAAATAAATCTGAACCCTTCAAAGAGTTCTCTGTGTAGCCAGATTTGTCCTGATTGAAATCACTTGTTTTTGTAGCATCAGAATTGCATATTCAGATTCTCCTATACCTCTTGGCCTTCTTCCTTCAGTAGGATCCCTGATGATACATCCTTGTCTCCCCCAGCCTGGAAAGGCATTTTTAATTGAGCCATACTATGATTCATTTCTTATGACTATAAAATTAACTTAAATTTTCCCTTCAGAACAGAAACTTAACTGCCTGAAAATCCAAGGAGACCTGGAGAGGACATTGTAGATACACAGACTTTTGTTTTGTTTGTTTTTGTTTTTCCTATTTTGTTTTCAATTTTCAGTGTGCTCTGTGCAAGACGAAGCTCAAAGACTGATTTGTTTTTGCTTGTTCCCTCCAGAGTTCAAGTCTGTAACTCCTGCTGACTGTAGGACATTTCCAGCTGGACATGCCGCTTCTACCTCAAACTCAGCATGACTAAAACCAAATTCCTTGGATTCTCTCCAAAGCTCTTTTCCCTGCCCCATCTTGGCTGGAGACGCGGCCATACCATCTGTCCCCAGAGCCTCACTGGCATCATAGACTTAGATCTGGAAGATAAACTTAGAGATTCTCTAATCCAGCCTCTTTCCTCATGTGGAAACTGAGGCCTGGAAAAGATGAAGCAACTGACCAACATCCTGTCAAGCTCGTGCTAAGTGGCAGAGCTGAGATTTGAACCCAGGCTCTTCGAGGCCAAATTGAGCATGGCACTAGCCGTTGCTAATTTAGTCCACTAAATATAGTCCTGGACCAGGAGTTGGAAAAAGAAAGTGACCCCTGTGTAAATCTATTTCATTGTCCCCATTCCTGCTCCTGGCTTCAGTTTATTCATCAGTTAAATAAGGAGGGGGAGGGGGTAGCCTAGATCATCTCTGAGCTTCCTTCCAGCTCTCAAATTCTGTTCCATTCTGTTTTCCTACGTTCGGGTGTGTGAAATTTCAATTCCTGTTTCTTTTCTTCCCCTCCCTCCCCCAGGGTTCTTCCCCACCAGCTCTGGCCAGTTTCTAGTACAAAGCTCAGCACTCATTGTAAGCTTTCAGCATGTGTTCCTAACCGATTGATGGGAATGCCTGCCTACCAGCCTAGGAGAATATGAAATGAATGTCTTATGTTCCCTGCTTGTCTTTCTGCTCGGTTGTTTGAATTCAGGTTTCATACATTCATTCATTCAGTAAGCACTTCTAATGTTGGTGAATGACATAAAGCTGAGAAGGGATGACAGACTCAGTATTCACGATATCCTCGGTGGGATAGAACACTAAGATAAAACCATATAAAATGAAATCTAGCCTTCTCAGGATAATGATTTTAAATATGCATAAAATAAAATACAAAGAATTATAAAAGAAGGTAATTATATTGAAGTACACTTATCAAAATATTAAAAGTTCAAAGTTCATGGAGTCTCTGCAGTCTAGCCACAGTTCCTTGTTTTTAAAAAATTATTATTTTATATTTATTATATATAACATTTATTATTATTATTTTATTATTATTATTTTTTAATTTATTTATTGATTTTTTAAAGCAATCAGGGTTAAGTAACTTGCTCAAGGTTACATGGCCAGTTATTTCTGGGTGTGGTGCTGAGTATCTGAGCCTGGATTTGATCTAGGTCATCCCGACACTGGAGCCGGTGCTCTTACTCACTGAGCCACCTGGCCGCCCCTAAGCAATTGGGGTTAAGTAACTTGCTCAAGGTTACACAGCCAGGTGTTTCTGGGTGGGTGCTAAGTGTCTGAGCCCAGATTTGATCTCCAGGTCTTCTCAACACTGGAGCCGGTGCTCTTACTCACTGTGCTACCTGGCCGCCCCTATTATTTTATTATTAAGCAGGTTCTTTTTTAATGTGTTCATTTATCCCAGGTTAAGAACCTCCAATCTAGAGCTAGGTTCCCTAGAGCTAGGATTTGAACTCAAGTCCTATAACTCTCAAGAACAGTCCTCTAGAGTTGCTTGCTGGCACTGAGAAATTAAATGACTTTCCCATGCTTACATAACTAATATATGTCAGAGGCAAGACTTAGGGTCTAGGTCTTTCTGACCCCAAGGTCAGCCCTCTATCTACTACACAACACTTCCTTTTACCTGATTTATGTTTATGAGAAATACTTATAGGACCTGTGATTTTCAAATTGTGGTCCTACAGCTCAGTGGACAGTTTTGGGGACTTGCCCTGGGCTGAAAAATCCATCATCCGGCAGGCAAACCTAGTAGTGAATTTCACCAAATCAGTTAAGCTGGTCCTCAGACAACATATATAATCAACTCCCTTTCTATGGCAGACCCCACTGCCAGGACTCAGGCTCCATTGATTAAATAAAGTTTTTGCTTATTCCTACAGGAAAATGGGTATAAAGAATGGAAGGGGTTTTCAGGGCAAATCAGTGGAAGAAATGATAATAGAAACCAACAGTCTCCTTGTTATCTTGTGTCTTATGTTACCCTGAACACCCCTTCCTCTAAAGGAGTCCACCTAAGGTCCCCCTGTTTCTGTGAACAAGTCATGCAGTGGCCTGTATTAGCCACTAGGGATTGTCATCACACACACTGATATGATTGTAAGTATAGTGAGGTGCCTTATTTTATGCAACAGTTGTATTTTGAAGAAGTTGTAAATTAAATCATTTAAAATGTATTAGGGAAATTTACTATGAACCCTATAATGAAGCACTTTAAAATGATTTCAACTTTTTTCTTTATTTATTTTCATTTCTTGATGCATTTTGCCTTTACAACAGACATGTCCTATTTTCTCTCCCTCCATCCACAAACAAACCCTTCCTTGTCATAGAGAAAACAGTTTATCAAAATCTACCCAGCAGCTGGGCTGGACAGTTCATGCAACATTTGGTACTCTGTGTGTGTGTGTGTGTGTGTGTGTGTGTGTGTGTGTGTGTGATCCTCTGTCCACTGGGACCAATAAAGCAAGTCATTGCTTTCACCTGAATTCTGCTGTTTTTAGTTGCTTTCCTATATGTTATTGTACTCAATACATGCATTTTCCTGTTTCTGCATTCTACACTCAGTCATAAATTTCTTGCAGGTGAGGTGAAGCAATCACTCACTAATTTATCTTTTCTAATATAAAGCTAGATTTTTATATGACACAGCCCAGCACTCTACACACAAATCGGCACTCTGTAAATAAATGCTGAATAATAATGATATGTATGCATATATGTGTATGTGTGTGTACTATATTATATATCTCAGTCTAGCATATCAGGAGACTCCCTTTATTATTCCCATTAAACACATGCTTATAAGGATGAGGGCACAACAATGTATTGTATGTGTGTATATACATTATATATATATATATATATATATATATAGTCAAATTCTATTATAACTAACTTCAAGGATGGTTCTGACTTGTGCTTTTATAAAATTAAGGAATTCAGGGTGAGGAAACCTCCTTTGGTAACGTAGATCTGGAACTGCCCTAAAAGCGTTGCTTTGGAGACAGAGAGGTGTCAGAAGCAGAACCTAATTTTTTCTGGCTTGGAGCCCCGACTATTGTCCACTATGGCATGCCACCCATCAACTTCAAGAATATGTCCCCATATTTCTGCTGTACTAAAATTTTATTTTATTAAATATGTTAACCAAAAAAAAATCAGGAGTCCATGAGATAATGCATCACAACTGGACTTATTACAAGAGAAATGAATATACATGTGGAATTCTGGGCAACAAATATTACTTGAAATAAATGACCAATCAACTGAGACTTGGGAATATACATATTTGTTGTTGCTGAGTTGTTTTTTTGGTCTTATCTTACTCTTCATGACCCCATTTGGTGTTTTCTTGGCAGAGATACTGGAGTGGTTTGCCATTTCCTTCTCCAGCTCATTTTACAGATGAGGAGACAAAAAAGGGTTAAATGACTTGCCCAGGGTCACATAACTAGTCTGAGGCTGGATTTGAACTCAGGTCTTCCTGATTCCAAATCTGGCACTCTATCCACTACACCACCTAGCTGCCCACCTATGTACATCTATACAAGTGCTTATGTATGTATTCTATATGCACGCTATATACTTTATTAAAGGTATTTTCTTCTCTCATGTGATCACTTGCTTTACACAGGCACTGAGAAAAGGTGATTGGAATAGCTACTGAGTGCCACCAGGTGGCACGCTAGGCTAGGCTAACAATTTCATTTTCTTTGTGGGTGTTAGCAGCTCCTGGGTTCCAGTCTTGAGCCACCTACTCAGCAACTACTGAACATGCTCAGACCATCCCAATACCTGCTTGTCTGAGTTAATATCCAGAGACCCAGGGCCAGCAACTAGGTGGTGCGGTGGGTAGTGCACCAGCCTTGGAGTCAGGAGGACCTGAGGTCAAGTTTGACCTTAGACGCTTGATGTTTACTAGGGTTCAAATCTGGCCTCAGACACTTTGATACTTATTAGCTGTGTGACCCTGGCCAAGTCACTTAACCATGATCGCCTCAAAAAAAATATATTGAAAGGCTAGAGGCAAAGATAATCTTATTAATATTATTTGTAACTAACTTTGTTTTTGCCACATTGACACCAGTCCTTTATCTTTTTACCAATTTTATTTGATCCTGAAATGTCTACTCACATATTGACTAAAATACATTACACAGAAAAGAAAATAAGATAATCCACAGCCACACCTAGTAAGAGCTATCTTTTCAGTTCTTCCCACTTCATTTTCTGTGCCTGCTTTCTATAGGGGCAACTGAAAGCCACTTTTTTTTTTTTTAGGGAAGTATCCCCTCTAACATACAAACTTCAAGTCTCACAGGGAAAAGAGGAAACCATATTGCCATCATCTTAATTCTAGAGCAGTCACTATTCAGAATGCCTCAGGGGTGCCCATGTAAGGCCTGTGCTGCCGAAATACTACAGCTGAAAATGAGTAGAAACTGATTAATGAAGCTAAGGATAGCAAAGAGGCCTTCTTAAAATTATATTGAGAAAAAGAAGGCTCAAAGGAGGGATGGGTCTTTTGCTTGGGGTGGACGGGACAATGATAAACAAAAGAGAAGGCTGAGTTGCTTGATTCTTATATTTATTTTATCTGCACAGGAAAATTACCTTTATACTAGGAATGACAAGACAAAAATGACTGACGGGGAATTGATAACCAAGATAATTAAGGAGACAATAAGAAAGCACCCAGCTTGGAGAGAACTGGCAGACAAGACTGGATCCATGGATGGTGAGTGATATTTGGGAACTAATGGAGGAGAGAAGAACTACCCCAAGACTGGAGAAAGGCAAATGTCCCAATTTTCAGAAAAGGAAAGGGATGCATTCTGAAAACCAGAGGCCACTAAGCTTGACTTCAATTCCTGGGAAAATTCAAGAATAGACCATTAATTAAAGGGAAGGTTGGCAAACATCTAGAAAGGGAGAGAGCAGTAAGAGCCAGCATGACTTCATCAAGAATGGTTCATGCCAGATTAACCTCATTTTCTTTTTTGACAGGGCTACCAAATATCAAGAAGAATGCTATGGATGATATAGTTTAGCTAGATTTTAGCAAAAGTTTTTGGTAAAGTATCTCATATTATTCTTGTGGAGAAGATAGAGAGATATGGTTTAGACAGTAATACAATCATATCGAATCAGACCTGATTGACTGGCTAGACTCAAAGAGTAGTATTTTAAAAATATCTTTCTTGGGGCGGCCAGGTAGCACAGCAAGTAAGAGCACCGGCTCCAGTGTTGAGAAGACCTGGAGATCGAATCCCGGGCTCAGACACTTAGCAACCACCCGGAAACACCTGGCTGTGTAACCTTGAGCAAGTTACTTAACCCCCAATTGCTTAGGGGCGGCCAGGTGGGTCAGGGAGTAAGAGCACCAGCTCCAGTGTCGGGATGACCTTGATCAAATCCGGGCTCAGACACTCAGCACCACACCCAGAAATAACTGGCCGTGTAACCTTGAGCAAGTTACTTAACCCCGATTCCTTAAAAAAAAAAATCTTTCTTTATCTAGCTAATCACTTATTCATGAAAGCTTTATCTTTTCCTCCTACTGACCCTTCCCCTAGTTGAAAATTTAAAAGAAATAAACTCTCAAAACAAACTCACATAGTCCAACAAAGCAAATTCCCACATTGGCCATGTCAAAAAAAAAAAGGAACAAAACTATATCTCATTCAGGATTTTGAGTATCACCTTCTCTGGCAGGAGATGGGTGGCATGATTAACATTCGGTCTTCTGGACTGGTGGTTTATTGTTTTTTTTTTTTTTAAAGCAATCGGGGTTAAGTAACTTGCTCAAGGTTACATGGCCAGTTATTTCTGGGTGTGGTGCTGAGTATCTGAGCCCGGATTTGATCCAGGTCATCCCGACACTGGAGCTGGTGCTCTTACTCCCTGACCCACCTGGCCGCCCCTAAGCAATTGGGGGTTAAGTAACTTGCTCAAGGTTACACGGCCAGGTGTTTCTGGGTGGTTGCTAAGTGTCTGAGCCTGGGATTCGATCTCCAGGTCATCTCAACACTGGAGCCGGTGCTCTTACTCGCTGTGCTACCTGGCATGGTTTATTGTTATATTAATTCAAGTTCTCAAGTCTTTCAAAGTTGCTTTTCTCTATAATGTCATTGTGTAAACTTCTATTTCAGTTCTCTTTGCTCTGAATCAGTTCAGAGGTCCTCCCAGTTTCATCTGAAATTTGTCATTTTGTCATTTCTTATGGTGCAGTAATATTCCATTACATTCATGTAATATGGTTTGTTTACCCATCTCCTACAAAGTAGGCACTCCCTTAGTTTCCAGTTTTTTGCTACTATAAAAAGAGGATTGCTACAGCAAAAAAATTTTTGTATGTGTTTTATACGTAGGCAGCTAGGTGGTGCAGTGAATAAAGCAATGGGCCCTAGCTGTGTGACCCTGGATATGTCACTTATCCTCTCCTTCAGTTTCCTCCTCTATAAAATGAGGATAATAGGACCTATTTCACAAGGTTTTTGTGAAGAACAAATGCAGTGATATTATGTATTTATTTGCTTTTTGGAGGGCAATTGGGGTTAAGTGACTTGCCCAAGGTCACTCGGCTAGTTTTTGTGTTGTGTCTGAGGCCGGATTTGAACTCAGGTCCTCCTGACTCCAGGGCTGGTGCTCTATTCACTGTGTCACCTAGCCGCCCCAATGAAGTAATATTTATAAAAGTGTTCTGTGCCTGGCATATTGTTTCAGTGGTGTCTGACCCTCCCTGACCCCATTTGAGGTTTTCTTGGCAAAAATCCTGGAGTGGTTAGTAATTTCCTTCTCCAGTTCATTTTACAGATGAGGAAACTGAGGCAAACAAGGTTAACTGACTGTCCCAGGGTCACACAACTAGTAAGTATCTGAGGCAGTATTTGAGCTCAGGAAGATGTTTTCCTGATTCCAAGTCCAGTGTTCTATCTACTGCATTACCTAGCTGCCCAGCCTGGTGTATAGTGGGTGCTTAATAAATGCTTATTCCTTTCTCTCCATGTAGGTTTTTTTCCTCTTTCTCTGATATTTTCAGGTTATAGATCTAGTAGTGGTATTAGTTGGGTCAGAGTACACACAGTTTAGAAGCTTTTGGGCATAGTTCCAAATTGCTTTTCAGAGAGGTTAGACCAATTCCACCAACAATTAGTATGCCTGTTTTCCTGCAATCTCTTCAAAATTTGTCACTTTCCTCTTTTGTCATCTATACCAACCTGATGGGTGAGAAGTAGAACCTCAGCCTTGTTTTAATTTGCATTTCTCTAAACATTAGTGATGTGGAACACTTTACTTTTTTTCATGGGGTTCTTGATAGCTTGGATTTCTGCCTCTGAAAATTGCCTGTTCATGTCCTTTGACCATTTATCTATTGGAAGTAATCTCTTTTAGTCTTATCATTTTGAATGATTCCTTATATGTCTTGGGTATGATACCTTTATCAGAGAAACCTGTTGTAAAGATGTGTTTCCTCAGTTACCTGCTTTCTTTTTAATTTTAGCTGCATTAGATTTTTGTGCAAAAACTTTTCACTTTTACATAAAGTTGCCTATTTTATTTTCAGTAATCTCCTATATCCTTAGTACAAATTCTTCCCCTATCCATAGATCGGGTTATTTTGAATGAATTTCTCTTTCTAGCTGTAAGACAAATAAACACAGCACAGAGGAGGGCTGCTAGCACAAGTTCACCCTTGGTCTGGTCAGACAGGAAAGACACTAAGAAAGGGTTAATAATTTTCATTCTCGTCTAGTTTTCTCAGAAGAGGATTGCTGATAATGGGAAGACAAACTCCTACAGCATTCCCTAATCGGCCTTCTTGCGACAAGGGGGTGGCAACTACCCCTACATTTCAGTGGGGTCTGTTGAGACAGGCACAACTTGTGCATCCCCCTAAATCCCCTCAAGCCTCAGTGGGGGTCAGTTGAGGCATACACAGCATTTGTGTATTCAGCCCTAAGTTTCCCCATTCACTGGCCAATAGCCACCTGCTTTATGGGGGCAACAGACAAAGAAGGCATATTTCCAGCAATAGCCTCACAAGTTTACATCACCCCATCCCTGCATCTCACCGCTCAGTCACAGTGGCTGTTTATATTTGAATTTATTATTATATAATGCTGTGCAAGTGCATGGTGGAGATGTTTTGAACCCTAATTTGGGAACTCATATCTAATACCTGGGAACAAGAGATTGTTATGGCTATGGATCCTGGCAAACTGAAACTCTAAGAAATAATAACAAAAATTCACTTCACACACACTAAAATCCACGTTACTTACACTAAAATCCACCTTACACTAGCTCTTACCTGCTTGTTTGGTTTTTCAAACACACAGAAATGCTGACAATTTAGATGGATTTATTTCACATCCTACAATTCTGATGAATTTTTTAAAATTAATTTTGGTCCTTTCTTCAGGGTTTTCTAAGTAAATAATCACATCATCTTCAAAAAGTGATAATTTTGTTTCTTCTTTGCTTATGATTATTATTTAATTTCTCTTTCTTGTCTTATTACCACTTCTAGCATTTCTAAAACTACATTGAATAGTGGGTATTCTTGCTTTTTCATGATCTTATTGGAAAGGTCTCTAACTTCTCTGTCACATATAATGCTGGCTCATGGTTTTAGATAAATGTTATTTACTATATTAAGGAAAGGCCCTTTTATTCCTATGCTTTCTAGTGTTTTAACAGAAACAGGTGTTAGATTTCGTCAAAAGGCTTTTTCAGCATCTGTTGAGAACCATGTGTTCTTTATTATTAACATAATTATTATATTTATAGTCTTCCTTATGTTGATCCAATCCTACAGAATGAGTTTGCCTGACATAATTTTCAGGGTATTCAGTTTTGAAGATTTTCTACCATCTGTTCTAAGGTGTCATATTTCCTTGTCAGCCTTTTATCTCTAACTATAGCATTCTGCATTTCTTGTTTCTTTTCTTTCAGGTACTTTTGCAGCCCTTATGGCCAGGACATTTTTTTCTAAGAGGCATTAAGTGAACTGGTTGTAAGATTGTTCTCTTCCTTGGGGTTTACCTCCTGGGAGTCTCTCAATCCTCATGGTTTTTGGCTTGATTTGCTCATCTCAGCAGCATCAGTGTGTAGGTGGTGGGTCCTGTCCTTGTGTCAGAACTCCTGTTCTCCAGTATGTCAGAGGCAGGGCTTTCCTCGACTTCAGTAGGGTGGTTTAGACTCGGCGCCCCCTCCTTTAAGGAATGAGCTCCAGGCTTGCTCTGTTCCCTGGCCTCTGTCTCTCTGGCCACAATGCTAGGCCTTACCCAGATCTTCTCTACTTTGGCTGGCCGCAGGGGCTGCTGCAGCTTCTCCCATGCTGGGCCCACCATGGGGCTTGAGGTGGTTGACCTTTGCACAGGGCCCTTCTCTTGACATCAGATTGTGACTGCTTTGTGCTTGTCTTTCCCACCTAACCCAACTTCTCCTTCAGGGTTCCTACAGGATTCTCGAGGTCCTCCAGTGTACTGCTGGCCTGGGTAGAGGGATCTACAATTGCTTCTCCTTTTTTCTTATTAACATCAATATGTTAATGGCACATTTATACCTAGGCAGCTGAGTGGTTCAATGGCTAGAGCACAGACAATGGAGTCAGGAGGACCTGAATTCAAATTCATCCTCAGACACTTAGTAGTTATGTAACACCAGCAAGTCACTTAACCCTCATTGCCTTCAAAAAAGAAAAGAAAAGAAAGTTTTCCTGGGGTGTTTTCAGGGATTTTTAGGCTTTTCTTGCTCTTAGCAAACTGTTATCCTCCCACTTAGTTTAAAAAAAAATTTTTTTTTGTTATTCTGTGCTTAAAAAATACTAATTAACATGAGCATTGCCACATACAAAGAATGGGGGGGGGAAGGGATTCCATATGGAACTGCAAACAAACAGCTTACATTTAAAAAAACACATAAAATCAACATTTTACTCTCAAAGCTGTACTGCTTGTTTGTGACTGACTCCAAACCACCCCTCTGTTCTCTTCTGTGTATATGTTTTTTAACATCATCCTTATTATTTGCCCCTTATCACCTAGCAAAAAAATCTTCCATGATTTAAAATAAATAAATAAAATAACATTTCTTGTGTTAGACAAGGCCTATACAACAAAACAAATCCACCCATCATGTACAAACTGTCTGCCTCATTCTGTATCTAATGTCCATCCCTTTCTTTGTTAGGAGTTAAGTAGAATGCTTCAGCATTGGTCCATGAGTCACAGTTGGTTATTACACTGATTGTGAGGGTCTTTCAAAATTATTTGTCTTTATAATGTTCTAGTTTCTATATAAGTTTTTTTTCCTAGTTCTGCTCATTTCACTCTACCAATTCAGATAAGTCTTCACATCTCTCTTAATCCATCCTTTTCATTATTTCTTACTGCACAATACTATTCCATTACATTCATATACCAGAACTTATTTAACCATTCTCCAAATGATGTGCACTTGCCCTTAGTTTCCAGTTTCTTTGCCACTATATAAATATTTTTGTATTATTTCTTTGATCTCTTTGGGGTTATGGGACTAGTAAAGATATCTCTGCATCAAAGGGTATATATAGTTCAGTGACTTTGAGGCATGTAGTTTCATATTGATTTCCAGAATTCCCGGATCTATTCACAGAAGACCTGGTACCCATCAATCATAGAATTTAACAATATAGGATCTCTTCCAAAATGCAATCATTTTTGAGGGAGATCATAAGAAGGCAGGCATCCCTCATTCATTTCCTCCACCATTTTCCAAGAAGTAAGGGTTATTTGTATAATTTAAATACAATGCCTTTCAAGTAATGTGCCCCATCAAATTAAAAAAATTTTTTTTTAGTTTCTAACAGAGCCTCTGGCGACAGTGCAAAATTCTTACATTAAAAGTTTAAAATATTTTAATATTTTCCCCTTTGTTCTTTCCTCACAAACATTAAACTATTTCTAATTATTTGATGAGGACAAAGGAATGAATTAGTCCTTCAGATTTTAAAGTGCAATCAAGTGTAATCAAGTTTGGTTGAAAACATTGCTGTCCCAGGAATGTTGTTGCTAATTTCTGTCTCATACATGGGAAACAAAAGAAGGAATTCTGTTTCCACAGGATTAAAACTACTCCCAGCTTTGAGTGATAACAGGATGTAAGTTAGATGGTAACTGGTTCTAATCAGAGCTGTGACCTAGCAGAACCAGGTTTCTGATCAGGTAAAAGGTCAGAAGCTTGTATGCATGCTATAACTAGCTGTATTAGGGGAAACTTCAAGTAAGAGAACATGAAGTGGGTGGTTCAGGAGGTTGCATCTAGCCAATGGAGAGCAAGGGGGGAAATCTGAATCAGGATGGTTATAAAAGAGTTTGTAATTGTCTTGAGAGGGGCTTGTGCCTACTAAGTGACCCTGTTTTACAAGGGGTTAAAGGCCAAGTCACCTGTCAGAAATGATGTGAAATAAAAATCTTTTTTTTTCTAAATTCACTCATGGCTAGGTGGAATTCTTGTTGACAATTATTTTTTTTTCCAGAATTTATTTATTTGTTTTTAGTTTTTAACATCCATTTCCACAAGATTTTGAGATTCAAATTTTCTTCCCATCTCTTCCCTACCCCCCACCCCAAGATGGTAAGCATATTGGTTACTCCTTCCCCCAATCTACCCTCTCATATGTACCTCCATCCCTCTCCTCCCCCCTTCCCCCTTACTTTCTTGTAGGGCAAGATGGATTTCTATACCCCATTGCCTGTATATCTTATTTCTCAATTGCATATAACAACAATTTTTTAACATTTGTTTTTAAAACTTTGAATTCCAGATTTTCTCCTGTCTTCCCTCCTCACCCATCCCCACTGGGAAGATAAGCAATTCAGTATAGGTTATATATGTGTAGTTATGGAAAACATTTGCATAGTAGTCATATTGTGAAAGACTAGCTATACTACCCTCCATCCTTTTCTGCCCCCCCCATTTATTCTATTTTCTCCTTTGACCCTGTCCCTTTTCAAAAGTAAGATGATTATTTCTAACAAATATATGTTCTGAAATGTAATTTTAAAATCTTCATCCACTCTTTACTATGTACCAAAAATTGTGCTAAGTACTGAGAATTCAACTGTGAGAAACTATGAAAAGTGAGACAATCCTTGCTTCCAAATCCAGTGATTTCCTCACTGTTATGCTTCTTATAAATATTAACTTAATTTAATCACTGACATTCTGATTTATCTTAGACAGGGAAGGGATTGGGTCTTTTAACTAGAGCATAATCTCTCATTCTTTGGATTCAGTGACTACATCTAGCCTTGACTTCTACTCCATTGATAAAGAAACCATCATGTGACCTTGGACAAGTCACTTAAGCCCAGTTGCCCTCCAAAAAGCAAAAAGAAACCAAGCTTCGGTGACAGTTCTCTTCAGGATTTTTTGGCAAAGGCTTAAAAACTGACTCTTCAAGAATGCTCAATACATTGTCAACTTTTTAAGCTTAGTTTATATTAATAACATTCCTCACTGGCTTTCTTAAGTTTAGATCTGCCCAGATTTGGCCTGGGAGGGGACACAGTTTTTTGGGCCCTTCTCTAAATGATCAACAAAACAAAAAAGTCAAGCCCTGTTTTGAACCATTTGCTGATTTGTTAACCATAAGACCTAGTGAGCTTCACCCAAGGCTCACCCTTGGTT
This sequence comes from Petaurus breviceps papuanus, assembly GCF_028583685.1. Taxonomy (NCBI): domain Eukaryota; kingdom Metazoa; phylum Chordata; class Mammalia; order Diprotodontia; family Petauridae; genus Petaurus; species Petaurus breviceps. The sequence goes on from NW_027187359.1 coordinate 2,467,269, forward strand.
CTCGGTTTACTCTGAGATATCCATAGCCACCTCTTTACTACTCTGCCTCAAACCTGAAATTGCACTTTTCCCTCTTAGCTGAGGTGCTGGCTTTTTACCTCTCTACCTGTTAATGTCTGAAAGTTTTATTCAAATATTTTTTTCAATTTACATGAGTATATGGTTGTTGGGTCTTAGGACAAACTGAGCCATTCCCATGGTCACACTTGGCAGGTCTGTAAAAAAATGACAAGATGGCCTCCAAACCAACACTGAATTGTGAAAAATGATGAGATTTTCACAGAGGAACATCCATACACTTGTCTAAATTCCATATGAGACACTACCCATGGCTCTGTTGTGTATGTCTTCGGCTTGCTCCCTTCTGCAGAAACAAGTTGCTTTGTAAATGCAAAAAAAGATTGTAAGAAAGACTGAAGGAGAAGCTAGAAAAAGATTTTTAGGCATACATCCTCAGCTCAAGGCTGAAATAAACCTTAGACCTCAAGGTCTTAGGGATTGGTGTCCTTCAGGCTTTTGGCAATAAATAATAAATAAACACCAGGCGTATCAAGCATGCTTGATCAAGCCAATCAGTTATGCTTAATTAATTCTTATATGAAAGGTCTCATTTGTATTCAGATATGATGAGCCTATTGTCTAAAAAAGACCCATTAATATTATACTCAACATTTTTAGGTCAAAGTCTGCCAGAAACCATTTTATTTAATTTATCATTAAACTACATCCAAGCCATCTTTACTTTAGAGACAGATGTCCAAGCTGGCATGGACCCCAATGTCTTCCATCTTGATTGTCCCAAGACAATTTCAGATAAGATTTATAGGAAACTGGAATAAGGAAAAGATCACAATATATAAAAATACACTTTGGGATTAGCATTACAGAACAGAAAACACCATACAGTCCCTTCCTGGACCACGCCCCTTAAGGACTGAAAAGAGTTCCTTCCAGCGATTGATATCTTAACCTTGAATGCAAAAGAAGACATTGCCCTCTGGGTAGACATGGGTCAGGTCACTTCAGGTGGATGTAGAAGTTATCATCTTATCTAGACAAGAGTTCAGTTTGGTTATCACCATTAATCTTTTTTCCTTAAGAAAGACCTCAGCTTTTGTTTTACCCACTTTCCTAAAGGCAAAAACCTGAAAAAGGTTTTTGGATGGAACAAATATTTCTTAATATTTCTAGAGAAACCAAAAAGGGTTTTTTTGGTTGTTTTTTTTTAAGCATCTATATTTTAGGAACTGTTCCCAGTTCCATCCCCAACTTTACTTTCTCAGAAACTAAGGTTGGGAATTATCAAATCCTTGATCTAGGTCTTAATCAAATGGCTTTGAAGAATCTCGATCCATCCATCTTTCAATCAATCAGTCAACTTTTATTAAGTGCCTACTATGTGTTGAGAGCTGTTCTAGCAACTGGAGATACAAAGATAAAGTTGAAACAGGCTACTACCAAAATCAATTTATACTTTTAATGCCATACCAGTCAAATTAGAAAGGGGATACTTTCCAGAGTTTGATAAAATAATAACAATATTCATTTGAAAAAACAAAAGAGCTAGACTATCAAGGGAAATGATGACAAGAAGCAAGGAAGAAGAAGGAATAAGATGCCTAGATCTCAAACTATATTATAAAGCAGCTGTCATCAAAACCATATGGTATTGGTTAAAGAATAGAGAGATCAATGGAACAGATTAGACAAATTAAATTCAGAAATAACAGAACTCAATAATCTAGTGTTTGATAAAAATGAAAAATATAAATTACCTAGGGAAAAATTTCTTAGTTGATAAAAACAGCTGGGAAAACGAGAAAGCAGGCTGGCAGAAAGAAGACCAACACCCTGTTCCACACACAATATATGCTAAAGGGATATGTGACTTTAATATTAAAGATCATATTTTCAAAATTACATTATTAAAAAATTAAAAGAGAAATAGATCATATACCTCTTACAGCTATATTAGAGATATGTTCTTAACCAAAAAGACATAGAAACAATTGCAAAAGATAAAATAGATAACTTTGATTACTTGAAAATGAAAAGCTTCTGTACAGATAACATTAATGCACCTAGGATAAGAGAAGTTGTAGAATGGGGAAAAAAATCTTTGCATCAAATTTCTCTGATAAGGGTTTGGTATCAAAGATATATAAACAATTCATAAACATATATACATTTTTATAACTAATAGCCATTTGCCAATAGATTAGTGGTCAAAGGATATGAACAAATAGTTCTCAGAACTTCAGAGTATTCACAGCCACAAAGTATCTAAAATGTCTGTACTGATGAGGTGAGGCAGACAGAACAAGCAGGATGCAGGATGTGTCATTCTATCACATACCCTTTGTACCAAAGACTCCATTCTGGGCTTATAATCCAGGAAGGCCATAGATAAGAAAAAAAAAGTGCCCACATACCCTAAAATATTTAAATTGACACTTTTGTGATAGTTAAGAATTGGAAACCACGTAGATGCTCATCAACTGGAGAATGGCTAAACAAATTGTGGTATGTGAATGTAATATAATATTACTATGCTGTAAGAAATGATGTGTGGAATGAATTCAGAGATGCATGGAAAGATCTATATGAATTGATGCAGAGCAAAGTAAAGCCAAAGATTATATTTAATAACTACAACAACACAAATGGAAAGGACAAGATATACCAAAAATCAAAAGTAAATGAAACAAAGTTATAAAGATAGAGTAGGAATTGAAAAGATATGAGAAGACACCTCCAACCTATCCTTTTGTGGAGGTGGGAGGGCCACAGGTGTTATACGTTGCACATCTTTTTGAACTTTTTCAATGGATTGATCAATTAGTTTTGCTAGTTTTTTTCTGCCTCTCTAAAAAATACTGTGTCATATAGATGCATATCTATCTACCTACATAGATAGATGTATGTGCATGTGTGTTGTTCAGTCCTTTTTAGTCATGTCCAACTCTTTGTGATTCCATTTGGAGTTTTCTTGGCAAAGAAAAGCCATTTCTTTCTGCAGCTCATTTTACAGATGAAGATACTGAGGCAAACAGGGTTAAGTGACTTGCCCAGGGTCACACAACATATCTGAGGCCGAATTTGATATCAGGAAGATGAGTCTTCCTGACCAGGTCCAGCATTCTATCCTTCCTCTATGCTACCAAGCTGCATGTATGTGTGTACAGAGGTCATTTTGCAGGAGAGCCGGGAGGTGAGGTCAGGAAAGGCTTTTTAGGAACCACTTAAGCTAAACACATTCATTTCTCACCAGGTTGTATGATGGCCTTCTTCATTATGCCCCAGAAAACTCAATCCTAGAAGATCATTCCAGCCCTGGAATTCACACCTCAGAACTACCCTCAACCCCTGCAGCCTCTGATTGGATGGTTCCTCCCAGAGGTCACCCAGGCCAGCTCTCTCTTTTTTTCTCTCCATTGTGTAATCCCAACTCCTCCATCATGCCCCTGTGCTGGGTGTCTTCCCCTTCCCCCCTCAGTTTCCCTATATCTTTTGTCTTTCCCAATTAGAATATAGGATCCCTGACCACAAGGAACATTTTTTTTGTTTGTATTTGCATTCTGCCCCTCCCCCCCACTCTCTCTCTCTCTCTCTCTCTCTCTCACTCACACACACACACACACACACACACACACACACACACACACAGCTCCTGACACATTATAAATTTCACAAATGAAACTTGTTGGCTGATTGACTGACTGACCGACCGACCTTGAAGAAAACTGGTCATTGATAAAACAAACATCAAACACAAAGCCAAGCATAAATCCCCAGAGCACTTCACTGAAGACCTGACATTTACTAGTGTTCTTTGAGTCTGGCTGCTTCCCTGTAATAACTAAAAGGTTATTGCTCCTGTTTCCATCGCTCTTTAAGGTTTGCAAAGCACTTTTACAAATTTTTATCTCTGTGAGAGAGGAGTAAATGTAATTCCCTTTTTATCTATGAGAAACGGAGGCTGGGAGAGGTTAAATAACCTGCCCCAGGTCATACTCAGGTCGTTCTGACTAGTCCAGGGCCCTACCCACTGCACAGTGTAAGCTGCCCGGAAACTAGTTGGGGAGGAGGAGCCACGGGAAGTTTGAGGAGGAATGAAAACATTTGGAAGACTCTGCGGAGTGAGTCGATGAAGGAGGAATAGAAGGATTGCCCAGCAGCTGTGAGGGCCCTGCTGAGGTTGGTTGTGTAACATAACTTTGTAGCAGATGCATGATTTTCTCCACCTGCATTCAGCAGCACATTTATAGGAAAGAAGGGGGCAGATGAGGCTTGGTGGGGTGCAATTGGAGCCCTCGAAGCAATCCTTTTATAGCTCTTTAACAAGTCACTCTCCCACTCATCATAGCAGTTTTTCCAGACCTCATCCTTCCTCAAGCTTCCCACAGCTCCCTTTGCCCCACTATCCTCTCAGCTGAAGACTGACAGAAAATTGTTAATGTAATTGTTAATACTAAATGTCCTATGGACTGCCATTCCCTTAAATGATCCTTGTAAGTCAGAATATCCTTACATTCCTGCTCTGAAGATACTTACTCTTGATTAGGTTAAGCTGAACCGCACCCTAGACACCGCCCCCCCAAAAGGATGTTGCCTTGTGGGGAGCCCAACTCAAGCTGGATCTTAGCTTCTAGTGTCCTCTCCCCCTTCCATTGGAATTCATGGCAGAAAGGGCAGTACAGTCAAAATGAACTGGTTTTCCTTGTCCAGATTGCCAAGGGCCACTGGGGTCTCACGACCAGACCTTGCTACCTCATATTGTCTCTTCCCCCTCTCCTCCTAAAACTATAAAAACTTTTTCTTGGGTCTCTTTGGTTGGGAAATCCACTGGATATCTCCCAGGGTGGCAGATTTTCTGCCCTGTTATCTCAGTTAAAGACACTTCATTCCTCATTGCCCATTCCTCACTGCTCTCTTCTCAACTCATGGCTTTGATTTATTTCAGGACTTGATAAGATCTTGTCTCATTTCACTTAAAAAAAATTGACACGACTCACTAGAGCTCCTATTCTCCCTCTGATTCTCATCACTCAGACTCTCCACTTTTGTGTCTCATGAAGAGGTGCCCCTTCTCCTTAACCAGCTAAATCCCTCTAGGCTTTTGAGCCTCAACTTTTTTTGTACTGGAACTGCCTCAGGCCAGTCCTCTGGTAGTTTAAGCTCAATAATGGAACAAAGTGAGACACTTATAGGTCAACAGCTAATAAAAAGAGATTTAATTAGCCACAGTAGAAGTTTAGTCAATAGGGAAAATTGTTAAGGACACCCTGAAGTTAATTCAGCTGAACAAAGTTCCCTTTCCTGAGTTGCCTGTCATCCAAGCATCAGAGAGTTCTTGGAGTTCCTCGTGGCTGCTTTGTACTCAAAACAGAAGTGATGTCAACAGCCTTAGTCTTTAGTCCCCTGAGCCAACTAAGACTGAAGGTTGGCCTCAAGACCTTTTTTAAAAATAGTATTTTATTTTTTTGCCAATTACACATAAAGACAATTTTTAACATTCATTAATTTTTTTTTTTTTTTGCTTTTTGGAGGGCAATTGGGGTTAAGTGACTTGCCCAGGGTCACATGGCTAGTTTTTGTGTTAAGTATCTGAGTCCGGATTTGAACTCAGGTTCTCCTGACTCCAGGGCTGGTGCTCTATTCACGGCCACCTAGCTGCCCATCATTCATTATTTTTTAAGGTCTCAATATCTTCTAAGAAAAATTAGCCTAACTTCATCGGAGAGGTTTTAGATTGTTGCTCCTATTGTCCATCTCATCCCATCTTCTCTAGCAGATTGTGCCCTCTAACCTCCTCACTGTTTCTCCTATCTTCAATCTTCCCCTATTTACTGACTCCTCCCCTGCTGCTGTCTCCAAAAATGTCCATATTTACTCCATCCTTTAAAAAAAAAACCTCACTTGACGTACCATTTAAGTGAGTTATCCTATATTTCTCCTCCTTTTCATGGATAAATTCATTGAGAAAAAGCCATCTATTCTCACTTCCTCCATTTTTCTCTCATGCAGTTTTCAACTCTCTGCAATCTGGCTTCCAACCTCACCCTTCCACTGAAACTGCCCTCTCCAAAGATACCAGTGATCTCTTACTTGCCAAGTTTGATGCCCTTTTCTTAGTTCTCATCTTTCTTGATCTCTCTGCAACCTCTGACACCACTGATCACCCTTTTCTTCTAATACTCTGTCCTCTCTAGGATTTTTTTGAAACTGCTCTCTTCTCATTCTCCTCCTCTTCTTCAGTCTCTTTTTCTGGATGCTTCCACAAAGCACAAGTGTCCCCCTCTACTGTTGTTCTTACTGTCAATGCTATTGCTTACTACCACACCTTGTCCCTCTATACTGTTTCTCCTGATGTTATCATCAACTCTCAGCTTATCATCTCTCCTGTGCTTCAGACTCACTGTACTAACAGTCTTTAGGATACCTTGAACTAGATGTCCTATAGACAACTCTGAATCAATATTTACAAAACTTATCATTTCATCCTCCAAATTCTCCCTTCTCCCCGACTTCCCTATTATGGCCAACGTACCACCGTCCCCCCAGTCACTTCTCCCTTCCCAATATGTCTTCTATATGTGTACTTCTTTCCGTTCACATTACATCACTGTGATGAATGAAAAAACAACAGAGTTTCTGGATAATTAATAATCAATTTATTAATTAGGCTAGCTGACAGTCAATAAATTGATGGTCAGTGGTTTCGGTAACCAAAGACACCCGGTGGAGACACTGAAAGCTTTAAATAACTCTTCAGAAAATCAGCTTCATTTGGTGAATATTTAATGAGGAGATGGACTAAAAGTCTTCAGCTGCTCCTGCTGAGAATATGGCTTGAGCATGAGATTCAGCAGGCTCCAGCAATCTGGGCAGGGGAATCCATCTCCACACTGACCACTCTGGTTGGTTTTCTTCTTCATGAGCTGAGTCACTCTAAACTCTAAGGATGGTCCAGACTAGATTTTGTTTATTTTCTAAATAGAAGTTAGGTCTCCTAGTTGTGTGGGGTCCCACCCAAAATTGAAGAGTATATTTCTTGAGGACTAAGGAATCTCATCAGTCATGTCCTTCAGAGACTGACTTTAACAAGAGCTAGACCTTCATGAGGAAATAGAAGAAAAGCCTCGATCCCAATTTAATAATTGGTTATTAATAGTATAATAATAGTTTTTCTCACTATGATCATGTAAACCTTCACCACCTCACCCCTGGACTATCTCAGTAGCTTTGTGGTTGGTCTCCCTGTGTCAGGTCTCTCTCTGGTGGAATCTGTTCTCCACTTATCTGCCAAAGTGCTTTTCTTTCTTTTTTTTTGCCTTTTGGAGGGGGGAGAGCAGGGCAAATGGAGTTAAGTGATTTGGCCAAGGTCACAGGGCTAGTAAGTGCTAAGTGTCTGATTTGAACTCAGGTCTTCCTGACTCCAGGGCTGGTGCTCTATTCACTGCACCCTCTAGACACCCCCAAAGTGTTTTCTTACAGTACAGCTCTGATTCAGTCACCCCCCCCCCCCTACTCAACAGACTCCTGTGGTGACTGTTACCTCTAGGATCAAATGTAAAGTCTTTTTTGGTATTTAAACCTCTTCACAACTTGGCCCCTTCCTTCTTGCACTTTACTCCCCTTCACACTGTTTCTCGCATACAACACTCCATCTCTCTTCACATTGACTATCCCCCATGCCTGAAATGCTCAACTTTCTCACTCCTGCTTCATGGCTTTTCAGACTTAGCTGTTGTTCAGTCGTGTCCAACTCTGTGACCCCATTTGGGGTTTTCTCGGCAAAGATACTAGAGTGGTTTACCACTTCCTCCTCCAGTTCATTTTGCAGATGAAGAAACTGATATAGAGGTTAAGTGTTTGCCACTTCCTCCTCCAGTTCATTTTACAGATAAGGAAACTGATATAGATAGAGGTTAAGTGACTTGCCCAGGGTCATACAGCTAGTAAATGTCTGAGGTCACATTTGAACTCAGGTCCTCCTGACTCCAGAGCCAGTGCTCTAGCCACTGTGCCACCTAGCTGCCCCAACAAAAATATAATAAAAGCAAATATGAGGTAATTTTGGAGGGTGCTAACCAAGAGGGGAATCAGGAAAAACTTCATGGAGAGGGTGATATTGAAGCTGGTATTGAAGAAAAGTAGGAATTCTCAGAGGCAGAAATGAGGTAGGGGGGGGTCCAGTCCCCCTCCCCCCAGATTCTGGATTCAGTCTTTAGTGCCTTATCCCACAAGGTCAGTTCCTCTTCTTTTCTTTGGTTCGTGCCTCCACCTGATAGTAAGGCTGATGTCTGTGTTTCCCTGAATGTAAATAACAAGGTCCCCAATTCCCACACAAGCATTTACTGTAGAATATGTATGTTATGTATAAGACAGCATTTCTTTCACCCCAAAGAGAAATGCAGAGAATACTAAGGATTTAGCAGACTATGGAAAAAATTAAGGCACTCAAATAGCCCATTAGCCTCCCCCTAGAAGATAAACATATTTGAGGAGCTGCTAAATTAGCATTTCCCTTTACATTGGACCTTCCCTGTCTGAGCAACTCCTGACAAAAGCAGGCAGACTTGGCTGGTTCTGATCACCTGGCTGTGGTATATGGCCCTTTCCTGCCACATTCCACTTTCCTGCCGTGTTGCTCCTGCCCTCCTGCTTCAAGGACCACTTTGGTAATTTTTCTTCTCCCAGAAGCAAGTTGTTGATGAAATCTTCCTCAAGGAGATTAGTATTTGAACTCTGAAACTTGGCATTATTCAAGTCTGGCAAAATCCATTCTCAGGATCTCTCCTCACAGGCTGAATGGAAACACATATCTAGCCTCTTCCATGTGCTTCTGGAGGAAATCCAACTGCTTGAGCAGGGAAATCCCATCCTCAGGAACTCTAGCCTCTAAAAACAACTTTGAAAGACATTAGAACTTTGATTAACCACACCACTCGCATCCTGCCAGAGAGTGATAGGCTAAAAATCAGAAAGAGACATGTATTTTTGGACATGGCCATTGTAGGAATTTGCTTTGCTGGACCATGAGTGTTTTTCTGTAAAGCTTTTGGTTTTGTGTGTGTGTGTGTGTGTGTGTGTGTGTGTTTAATTATTCAGTTGTGGGGGTGGGCAATGGTATAGGGAGACATAATAAATACTTGAGAAGAGAAACAACATTTTTTCTATAAAGGAATTTCTACGATCTGACCTGTGTTCAGAGAAGAAAACCAAAGGACAGAAGGCATCAGGAGTTTAATGTACAAGATCATCTGGTAAATATATATACACAGCTCACCATATGCTTCACCTATTAGTTGCCACTAACTACTCTTGGGGGAGGAGGAACAGGAGAAGGAGAGTGTGAGAGAGCAGGCAAGCATGGCCAACAAAGAGGCATGAAAGCTGCATTTAACTGTATCAATGCTGTAGTCTTGTTGAATATTCTTTCTCTGCTATGTTCACTGTTGGATGGTCTACAAGTGTCTAATTTCATTCAAATCCAAATCCGAAGCACCAAACCAACCAGAGTCAGGCTTGGCCTAGAACAATGGTTAGTAGCCCCCCCTTCTAACAGGGAAGTGATGGCCTACATAGACTGGACCACAATGGGTCCCTGCCCAAGCTCTATTTCATCGCTGTATTTTGGGTCCTCCTGGCTCAGAGTAAATGTCACTGGTAACTGTTTCTCTTTGGAACAGCAACCCTGAGGGTCTTCCCCTCCCAGCTTGATTTTTTTCTTTTTTCTAATTAAAGAGCTCATCCCTTGACTCACTTCTTAACAACTTAAAGTCTCATATTCACTGAATGGGTGTTCCCTCACTCAAAGTGAGAACCTGAAAAGACAGCCTAAAAGAGCCAGGGTCTCCCATTTCATCCTGGGCCATCTCCAGTCATCCTGATGAATATCGGGCCACTGGCCCCAAATGGCTCTGGAGGCTGGTGACCTTGCACAGCCCTCCCTCACTCAAATCAAAGTCGATTGCAAGTCATGTCATCATTTTCCTGATGTCCTCTTTGAAAATGAAGGACAAACACAATGATGGACTTACAGATACAGAATGAGACATAACATTTTTGGGACACCATCAATGTGAAAATTTGTTTTGCTTGACTATGCATATTTATTACAGGGGTTTTTTTTTTCCCTTTCTTTTTAGTAGTGGGGGAGTAGAAGGGAGAGAAAATAGATTTTTGTTAATTAAAAAAATTAATAAAAAATTGGTAGTAGTCGTCAGGATTAAATTGGAATGACCTTGTTAAAGTTGGGGAATTGCAATGCAGAGGAAGGTGAGTCTGGGTAGCTTCCATGCTTCTAGTGGTTTTAGTTGTGTACTATTAAGTGGCCTCTTATGGGGATGGGATCTGAACCCCTTAAAAGAAAAAGACCATGTCTTTGAGATATGGACCCCAAAAAGGGAAAGCCCCTGCCCTTTCCCACATGGCCAAGTCCCTGGTCTTTGCCTGGGACAACTGGCCCTCCCCAATTAATTAACTGCCCTTTCATTGTGGCCCTCATTGTCTGAAACTAGTTCCACCCTAAACTACTACTCCTTAATTCCATCTAGACCTCTTCTCTGTTCCTATAGTCTTCTGTATAAAAGATCCATCTTGCCTCCATTAAGGTGCTCAGTTTCAATCTGGCTCGCTTGTCAAAACAAGTGTCACCAATGCGAAGATTCTTAAAATCTGACCAATTAAGGCAGATTCTTGAAATCTTGCCCACCACTACTGGTGTTCTAATAAACCTTGTCTCTGGCTGAAAGAAAGCTTGGGTCAAATTCATTCAAGGTGAGACCTGTGTTGCTTGCCCAGCACCCCTAAACTCCAACAGCCCCCATTGTTCCAGACAGAATCAATACATTATGGATATTCAACAGCTAGACATAGATTAATTGTGTTCTGTAGCTTAACTATGACCTGCAAAAGATTAATGCTATAAGCTATAATGCTATATAAAATTGAATTTGCACAGTCTTTTTATTTGGAGGTATTAGTGATCTAGAGGTTTACCAGCTATGGTACACCCAGGCCCTTCCTAAAGATGAACATTTGGGGATTGTCTAAGAACTCTAATGAGAGAACTGTTGGCACTTTTTAATGGCACCTGGGAGGTTGTTAAATGAGGATTGTGTTGAAGCTCTTTGGTACAAGGCACAGGACTCACTTGAAAGGACAATGCTCAATCATCCCCAGGAAACCAGAGATTTGTCTGAAATTGAGGATATATTGAGGACTGATTTTGATAGACTTAGCTCTTCTCAGCAATGCAAGGACCTAAAATAATTCCAGAGGACACACAATGGAAAATGCCAGCCACATCCAGAGAAAGAACTATGGAGCTGGAATGCAGAATGAAGCAGACTATTTTTTTTGTTTTGTTTTATTTTTTTTCTTTCTCATGGTTTTTCCCATTCATTATAATTCTTCTGTGCAACATGACTAATGTGAAAATATGTTTAATAGGAATATATTTGAATAACCCATATCAGATTGCAAGCCATCTTAGGAAGGGAGAGGGGAAGGAGGGGGAGAAAATTTAAAACCAATGGAAGTGAATGTTAAAAACTAAAAATATGGGGCAGCTAGGTGGTGTAGTGAGTAAGGCTCGGGCCCTGGAATCAGGAGAAACCTGAGTTTGGCTCCAGCCTCAGACACTTAACACACACACACACACACACACACACACAATAGCCCTGTAACTTTGGGCAAGTTACTTAACCCCAATTGCCCTCCAAAGGGCAAAAAAAAAAAACCAACCCTAAAAATAAATAATTTAATTTTAAAAAAGAAATTTGGGATATAATCAAATGTGTCAAATTCACTCCCCATTTGATTTACTGAGGCCAAGGGGGCATTACATTAATTTAAAAGGTTTTAAAAGAGAGGAAGCTTCCTCCTGAGTACTCCTCTGACCCATCACTTTCTCTTGAGAACTTCCATTGAGGTGTGGGTGAAAGACTCCTAAAAAAGGACAGGCCCTCTATAAAGGGGACCACAGCAGCACCTTCAAAAGTGTTTAGGTGGGGAAGGAGACTGAGCACTGGGTAGCTTAGAACCTGGCAGCAGCAGTACCTGTGGCAGGTGCTCAGCCTAGTATAGGTTTAGCTGTATACTATTAAGTGGCTTCTGATGGGGATGGGATCTGAACCCTTTAAAAGAAAAAGACCATGTCTTTAAGATCTGGACCCCAAAAAGGGAAAGCCCACAAAAGCACTCCACCCATATACAAAGAAATCAGGCCCTGCAGAAAGGGGCCCAGCTCAGGCCCTAACAGTAACATCACCTGCATTGGTGCTTGGCCCTGGCATAGGGGGGCAATGCTCAATCTGGCATAGGGTACATCAATATACCCTGAAATAGGGGAGGGGGTATTGCTTGGTTTCCATCACTGAGGGAGGAATTCAAGGCCAGAGGTGGTAGCACAAGCATCAGTACTCAGCCTGGAATAAGGGAATAGTCATGGCATGGTGGGGGAAGCACTCAAGCCCCAGAAGTGCCAGCACCTGCTAGAGTTCACTACAAGAGGGCAGTGCCTCTAGCAGTACTCAGTTGAAACGTGGAAGCAACATTCAGCCCCACATGGTATGGGATGTGGAGGTGGGGAGGCAGAGCTCGGGCTCAGAATGCACTGGGTGGGGGGCAGAACTTGACCCTAGCAGAATGAGCAATAGCTCAGCCTCCAGTGGAGTGGACACTAGCCTTACCAGAGACAAAAGCAGACCTACCATAGTCCTTTGCTTATTGTAATCCGTAATCAATGGGGCCCATTCACACTGCACACTATAGTAACTGGTGGCCTTTAGACAACTTGTCAAGGAGAGTTTGAAGAACCAAGGTTTGGCTAAGGAGGGTGGCTTGCATTCTGGTGACAGTGGGAAAGTAAAGCTACCTCCTTGGTTCCATGGTGAGGGGGAGGGGGAATTCCTCAGCAGAGACCTCTAAAGGGGCAAAGATCTGGTATCTAGGACCACCCCCCACTCTCACTACTGAACTTCTAGGGAGGCCATGGCTAGTGGACTGGAGAATATTCAGTGAGTGATGATAGAAAATGATTCTTTTTTTTTTTTTTTAAGTAATTGGGGTTAAGTAACTTGCTCGAGGTTACACGACCAGTTATTTCTGGGTGTGGTGCTAAGTGTCTGAGCCCTAGAAAATGATTCTTATTATCAACCCTTGCACTAGGACAGGTGATATCCAGAAGGGTAAGTGACCTCTTAGCTACCTTATTAGAGATGGCCCTGATCCATGCTGAAAATTGGTGATTTAAATCCAGAGACTGACTGGAAGGGAAAAAAGTTGATATTATTCGACACATAGACCAGATCATTAAGATCCAAGACTTGTTCCTTCTGAAGGAAAGAGGGAAAGCCTGAAATTCCTTTTTTTTTTTCTTTTTAAGCAATCAGGGTTAAGTAACTTGTTCAAAGTTACACAGCCAGTTATTTCTGGGTGTGGTGCTGAGTGTTTGAGCCCAGGATTCGATCTCCAGGTCATCCTGACACTGGAGCCAGTGCTCTTACTCGCTGAGCCACCTGGCCACCCCTAAGCAATTGGGGTTAAGTAACTTGCTCAAGGTTACACGGCCAGGTGTTTCTGGGTGGGTGCTAAGTGTCTGAGCCTGGGATTCGATCTCCAGGTCATCCTGACACTGGAGCCAGTGCTCTTACTTGCTGTGCTACCTGGCCGCCCCGAAATTCCTAGTCTTTATTCACATCCATATTCTGTCACTATTTTAGGGGACCATTACATTGCCTATTTTTATTTTGAGGTGAGGATTTTTTATTTTAATTTTTTTTCCTCCAATGATGCCTATGCCACACTTCTCATGTCCCCAAAATTGAGTGTTCAGTAACGCTCCTATAGCCATTTAAGTGGTGGAAAGTCTTCTAAAAGACCCTAAGACTCTTTCATCAAGAGGTGGAGTATGGTGGAAACAATATCTGCCATGAAGTACAGGCAAAGTGTTTCCTTAAAATGCTACTGAAACCATCCTTGAATCTTTATAGGCTCAGGGGACTGAAGTTCAGCCTATTGATATAACTTCCTACTCAGGTGGCCTAAGCACAAAAGCCAGTCCACAAGGTGGTAAGGGTTGCTCTCTTCGGTCAGGTTTCTGATCAGCAGACCAACTGGGCCCACAGAGAGTCAAGGAAGCTACACTCCTCTGAATTTATGCTGTATCCTTGTTAAATATCCTTTCTCTGCTATCATTAAGAAAATCCTCTTTTGTTAACTATTAGATGAGCTATGAATGTCTCATTTTGTTCTAATTCAGACCTGAAGTACCAGGTGCACCTGAATCAGTCCCAACCTACAACAGTTGCCATTTATTTTAGAGTCAGCCTCAGTCACTGGAAATCAACCAGAGTTGTTCTTTTTGTCTTTTCAGTAATGTTTTCCTCTATAGGAAGTGTCCTTCAGATTCATCCACTCAAAATTCTTTTCTCTATAATCTCTTCAAATTGATTTGGGGAAACTCATCAAGTGGATCACGGGCTCCCTGATAAACCCTCCCCTCTACAGCTGATTGAGTGAATTATTTTAGAGATCCGGCGCATAGGGGTACAACAACTAAATTTGCTTTGAATTGGAAAACGTATAGCCCAGATAGGAACCCATGGAGATACTAGAGAGGTAAAGAAATCTGAGAGATAGCTGGTGCCCTCTTCACATGCATAGAGAAAGTGAGCTGGTAGTTTGGGGCTGGAGATTTATAAGAACATTTATTTGCTTATGGTCAGTTGAGTGAGCTGGTAGTTTGAGCTTAGAGCATTTATATATTCCTACTATTTGCCAGGCACTGTGTGCTAAGTGCTTACACACACACACACACACACACACACACACACACATGCATGTGCATGCTCACATGAGTATGATCTTATTTGATCCCTTTTTTTACACTTGAGGATACTGAGACAAATAGAGGTTAAGTGACTTGCTTAGGGTCACATAGCTAGTAACTTTTGTCTGAGGCTGAATTCAAACTCAGGTCTTTCTGACTTCAGGTCCAGTGTATCATCAGCTGCATGAAGAATAGCACTCTATACAAAAATATTTATAGCAGCTCTTTTTGTGGTGACAAAATTGGAAATTGAGGGGATGCTGATCAATCGGGGAATGGCTGAACAAGTACTGGCATATGAATGCCATAGAATACTATTATGCTATAAGAAATGAGGAGGGGGTTGGTTTCAGGAAAAAAAATGACAAGACCATGAACTAATGCAGAGTGAAATGAGAAGAGCTGGGAAGGAGATCACTGTCTACAGCAAAGGCAATGTTGCAATGATGATCAACTATGAAAGACGTGGCTGCTCTGATCAGCACAATGATCCAAGACAATTCCAAAGGACTCATGATGAAAAAATTCCATCCACCTCCAGAGAGAGCTGATGAATTCGTTAAGTGCAAAAAGTAGAATAATTTTCTCAATTTCTTCTTCTTTCTTTTTTAAAGAATATGGCCACCATAGATATTGGTTTTGCACGTATAATTCATATATTACTTACCTGCTAATGTGAGGGGCAGGAGGGAGGAAGAGAATTTAGAAGTCAAAGTTTAAAAAGAAAGGAAGGTTAAAAATAAATAATAAATTAAAATACTAAAAAAAAAAAAAACCAACACAAAAGAATAGCTCTCTAAACAGCTGCTCCAGGCGAGCACTCCTTTTGCCATTAGGTGAAACACAATCCCCTAGGAGTGGGGAGGGAGAGAGCAGGACTTCATAAGTAAATATAAAACATGTAGATCAATAAAAGTAATCGTGAGAGGGTTAAACGGGAGGAGGAAAGACCTCGGGCAGGAAGTGGCACCTAATCTACACCTGGAAGCAAGATATGGACCCTAAGAAGAGCTGGAGAGTGGACAGACCGTGCAAAGGTGGGGATGAGAAGTGGGACGTCGTGGATGGTGAGCAGAAAGGAGGCCAGTTTGGTTGGAACAGAGATTGGGTGACGTACTTGCAGAATGTGCATGCAAAGCATTGGTGTATCCCTCCGCAGCTGGGCCATGTGCATCTCTAATGTGCCAGTGACTCTTGGGGCAAAAGATTGTGTGTGTGTGTGTGTGTGTGTGTGTGTGTGTTATGGATGGCATTTCTGTCCAGAGATGTTGCATTAATTGCTTTGACACATGCTCATACTTTCTCTCTCACAAGGGCCATTATGACTGTCAAATTTAGGGGCAGCTAGGTGGCGCAGTGAATAGAGCACCTGAGTTCAAATCCGACCTCAGACACTTAACACTTAACCCCAATTGCCCTGCCTTCCCCCCTCCCCAAAGCAAATAATAATAAAAAATATATAAACGTCATATTTAGACCATTCAACACCTCATACCCATTCAACTAAAAAAATAAAATAAAATTAGGAAACTCAACTTTGAGACACCTGTGAAGACACAAGTTCATTCTGGACCTGTGAGTTCACTAGAGTACTCCCCATGAGGAAAATGTCCACTATTGCAAAACAGTAACATTTCTACAATTTATAGTTTTAGAGAATTGTCTGGGGCTAGTGAGAGGTCAAGGGCCTTGACCAGCATGTGTCAGAAGCAAGATTCAAACCACTATCTTCCTGACTCTAAAGTTGCCTCTCTTTCCACTACACCAAGCTCTTGTGAGCAGTTCAGAGGGAGGGACTTATAGGGACATTTGCTCATGCCTTATTCACAATTCCTCAATATGTTGATCCTTTGACCAAATAACTTTTGTATAACCAAACCATGATTTGGTCTATGGTTTTAGTCTTCACCAATACATAATTTAACCCCTTTGGCAGCTGGTAGATGATGTAAGTTGCTAGAACCAAAAACTTCATCATGTCGTGGTCATCCTGGCAGTGAGCCCCTTCACACTTAGCTAGGCTAATGGCAGA
This sequence comes from Petaurus breviceps papuanus, assembly GCF_028583685.1. NCBI lineage: Eukaryota > Metazoa > Chordata > Mammalia > Diprotodontia > Petauridae > Petaurus > Petaurus breviceps. The sequence continues at coordinate 2,484,143 of NW_027187359.1, forward strand.
TGACAGATATGTAGCCTGGTCTAGGTTTATGAGTGAGCCATTTCCAGCGTGGGAGAATGTTATAGAGGTTGAGCTCTTGTGTTGGGCTCTGGGAACCTAGAGCAGAGATTCCCAAACTTATTTGGCCTATTGCCTCCTTTAAAAATTTTTTTTTAATTTGCATCATTTCAGAGTGACAAGGTGGCACAGTGAATAGAGTACCGGCCCTGGACTCAGAAGGACCTGAGTTCAATCCAGCCTTAACATGTACTAGCCATGTGACCTTGGGCAAGTCACTTGATCCCACTTGCCCTGCATTCCCCCTCCAAAAAGCACACACACACACACACACACACACACACACACACACATACATATACATACACACATATTTGCATCATTTCAAAAATATAGTTTTTTAAAAATGGACACGCCTTAAATTTAATAATTTATGTTAATTTGTGATTTTTTCCTGAATTTAAATGTTGATAACACAGAAAATATGTTGATAGTATTCTTACTCTCTCTTTTTCTCTCTTCCTTTTCTCTCTCTTCCTTCTTCCCTCTCTCCCCCTCCCTCTCTTCTACTCTTGTTGATAACACAAGAAAAATTAGATGACACAATTAAATCATGTAACCATATAGTATCACATTGTAAACAAGTCATTATAAGAACATATTCCTGCTGATGCGTGCTGGCCTTCCCAACAATGCACAGAATGTGCACCTGCCAGCACTTGCTTGTTGAGACCTGTTGGTGGACTTGACCACTGATAGTTATAACTTTCATTTTGTGTATTTATTTGGAAAATAATGTAATCACTACAACTTTAACTGTTACACAACAGATGAAACATTTACAAACAGTTTTTCAAAATTTTCTTCTCTTCTTTCCTTATGCTTCCACCATCCCCTTGTTTTTATTCAGTGTCCCCCCCAACCCCACTTGCACTTGAGGCTACTATGCGCCCCCCATCGTTCTAACAGTCCCCAGGGGATGGTATCCTCCACTTTGGGAACTTATGAGAGAGCCACCTCTGATCAGAGGAGGAATTTAGTATTTCAAGGAAGTAACAAAGAAGGACTCTGTGTATAAAAATGTATCTTGCTATATTTATAAAATTGGAAACAATTTTAAAACCCAAAGGTTTGGGAATAGTTTAATACACCGTAACATATTAATACAAGGAAGATTTAGTAGCTTAAAGAATGACAAATAAAAAACTGCATATTTGAGAGGTAGAGAGGCATAATGGGTAGAGAGCCAATCTCAGTGTTAGGAGGGCCTCTGGTCTCTGACACATACCAGCTGTGCAACCTTGTTTTGCAAAGTCACTTAACCTCTCTACTCCAAGAAACTCTTTAAGTGTATTAATAGGGGCAGCTAGGTGGTGCAGTGAATAGAGCAACAGCCCTGAAGTCAGGAGGACATGAGTTCAAATCTGACCTCAGACACTTGACACACTTACTAGCCATGTGACCTTGGGCAAGTCACTTAACCCCAACTGCCCTCCAAAAAAGCAAAAAAGAGAAAGTATTAGTATCAAAGGAAGTGTGGTTATGAATTGGTAGAGGTCTCTGAGAGTTCCCTAAACCACTGAAATCAAAGATCTGATTAAGAAAAATTAGAATCATGTAAAATTTGATACTAAATAATTTATTTGATACTAAAAAAATATAAAATGGTGAAAGTTAAAATCAGGAGTACTGTACAAACTCTGACTACAACTACATGAAATGCATATTTATAATCTATAAGAGGCATCATGGCATAATGGATAGGAGATACTGGAGTCAGAAAAGGTGTCAGAAAGGCTTGGGTTCAAGTCTCATTTCTGATATATACTGGCTCTGTGACCATGTACAAACCACTTCCTCTTTCCATGCTCAAGGTTCTAAGATGACAGAGACAGAGACAGAGATAGACAGATGGGGTGCGGAGGGGGAGAGTAGAAGAGAGGGAGGGGGAGAGAGGGAAGAAGGAAGAGAGAGAAGAGGAAGAGAGAAAAAGAGAGAGTAAGAATACTATTTAAGTCCTAGCTCTGACACATTGGTGTGCCAAATCATTTCACCTGCCAGGTTATTAGTTTCCTTAATTATAAATTAGGGATAATAATATTCATATTACCTGCCTCACAGGATTGTTGAGGAGAAAGTGCTTAAGAAACCACAAAATATTTTAGAAATGCATTAGTATTATCATACGTGTGTATGTATACTTAAAAGTATCAGAGGGAGATAATACTGTTAATTATGGACAAATTACCAATGATGCATATGCACATACACTTTTATTGTTAAGCTTTTTAATCCCATATTTTTTAATTGGTTCAGTCAAGTCGGAGGGATTCATTGAAAGCTCCGCTGATGAGGCAATCCAGAAACAGGTCACCCAAAATCTTTCCAAAATTGGAGACAGCAAGCATAGCTTAGTACTCTAAGAAGCATTGCTTTTTACCTGACTATTGACTTGTTTGTGAAATTTTAATCGGTGAACAATGACTGGTGTTGGTAAGAAATGTGCTCTTAACTCCACAAATCCGTCAAATGTCTTATTCTTAGATGAGAAAGCAGCTGCATGGGCTATCATAACACACATTTGGGCTCCCGGACTATCACGAGTCCCTCTATGCTTCAGCTCTGGGCTTCCTTAATTGTTTGGCTTTCTATGTAATAGTACCAGCAAACTGGATCACTGACATCAAATTGTCCTGAATATCTCAAAGAAAACAATTACAATACTTTTTCCCCTTCTATCTTTAGGCTTTACATCACTTTCATTTCCTGATGAGTCTCCCTCCCCTTTGGCAGAGAGCCATCCAGAAGAAAAAATGAGTTTAGCAAAACTAACCAAGATATAGAAAAAAATCATAGTCCTTTTTTTATTTTTTGGAAGGGGAAGGCAAGGCGATTGGGGTTAAGTGACATACCCAAGGTAATACAGCTAGTGTGTCAACTGGGGCGGAGCCAAGATGGCGGAGTAGAAGCACGACCCCCCCCCCCTCCCTGCGGCTCCAGCTTCCACCCTCCCCAATCCATGTAAAAAGGGGACTCTAAACAAACTTTGGAGCTGCAGAACCCACAAAATGACACAGAGAAGCTAACCTCCCTCTGAGAACAGCCCGGCAGGCCAGCAGGAATCGGCCAGTGCAACGCTCTGGGAGCTGAGCCCAGCACCACGCCAAGGCTTTAGCCCCAGGGCAGGCCTGACCAGCCGCCTGCCAGAGGGACTCCAGATCAGCAGCAGCTGTGGCCGTTTCCAGATTTATCAACACACAGATGCGAAGGACAAGGTGAGAGGCCAGTGCAGTCTGGACTTTGGGACCCAGTAAGTGGGAGTGTGTGGCTTTTACCCCCCGGGGCGAGAAACTGCTGAGACGCCAGCACAGCCTGCCAGAGCCACGTGTTGGCTTCAGCTCCTGGCCTGCAGAGTGTAGGGGGACCAAGCACCAGTCTGAGGGGTAATCGCTCTTGCTTTAACCTGCTTGGATATGGATTGCAGTCTAGGGTGGAGGTCCTGGGGTGTGTGTCCAGCTTGCCAGAGCGTGTGGAGACCTCAGAGAGGGCACCCGTCTAATACCTCCGGCAGCTGAGAAAACCCCAGTGTTTGGGACGAAAACTCCCCTGTCTGGTGGCAGAGTCCTACTGTGGCAAAAAGCCCAAAAGTCAAATCATTGAGTGGCAAAATGAGCAGGCAAAGGAAACAAAGCAGACAGAAGATTCCAACATTACACTTCTATTTTGGGGATAAGAAGGAGCAAGGCATGGAACAGGAGGAAAACATTGAAGTCAGAACTCCTGCACCAAAAGCTTCAAAGGAAAATACAAGCTGGTTACAGGCCATAGAGGACCTTAAGAAGCAGATAAGAGAAGTGGAGGAAAAATTGGGAAGAGAAATGAGAACAATGTAAGTGTGTCAACTGTCTAAGGTCGGACTTGAACTCCAGTCCTCCTGACTCCAGGGCTGGTGTTCTATTCACTGTGCCACTTAGCTGTGTCCCTCTTTTTTGAGGCCATACTTGATCACTATAATGTTGTACCATTCATTTTAGATCATCTTATTATTTCCTGTTACACTGTTGTAGTTTTTGTATATATTGTTTTCTTGGCTGCTTACTTCACTTTGCATCAGTTCATGTGAGGTCTTCCCATCCTCCATTTTCATCATTTCTTCATCACAGTACTATTCTATTATATTCTCGAACCACAATTTGTTTAGAAATTCTTCATTTGATGGGTATCTATTGTGTTTCCAGTTCTTTGCTATTACAAAATGTGCTACTATACATATTCTGGTGTCTATGGGGTCTTTTTGTCACTGGCCTCCTTAAGGTACATACCTAGAAATGCAATATTTACCAAAGAATATGGACATGTTAGCCACTTTATTTGCATAATTCTAAACTGCTTTCAGAATTGCTTGTACTGATGCACTTGCATTAATGTACTAATGTATGTATCTCCCCACAACCCTGCCAACATTATTTCTAGTCTTTGCTATCTTTGCCAATTTTCTGCATATGAGGTAAAACACCAGAGTTGTTTTGATTTTCATTTCACTTATTAGTAGAGATTTTGAGCAGTCCTTCATGCAGATTTTAACGGTTTGTAATTCTTCTTTTGAGGACAATTTGTTCATAACACAAGTAGATATTTTAAGTGCAGAATTTGCTCAAGTTCCAAGACAATTCTTATACTGCCAAGCCTATTCCAGTTCTAGCAGAGGTCTATCCCATTGCCAGAATGGGTTTGCATCAAACACCAGCAATTTAGGTAATATATGAACATGCCTTTCCTTGATAGTTTTTGTATTGCTGCAAAACTTCTCCATTGGAGGTAGTTGGGAAGGAATACATACACATCATCCTGGAAACCAGTTATCTCAGGGCTGAGAATGCAAAATCACTGATCTTTGACCACAGCGACCTCTGGTGTCCACGATGCTAATTTTCCTTATTTTCCTCTACAAAGGGTTTCCCCTGCTCATGTTCTCAGACAAGAGACTTTGAATTTGGACTTCTTAGGATCTTCTTGCTGCATTAAAGAAAAGAGACAAAGAAAGAGCTATTGTGTAGTATCATTCAGGGCCTCTGTACTAAAAAGACAGATGAGTTCTGGATTCAAAACTGGAACTCAGATTCAAATTGTTCCTTTCAGAAAATCTGTGTTTCTCTTCAGTTCAACAAGTATTTATTAAATGCCTGCTGTATCCCAGGCAGAGGCAGCTAGGTGACACATTGGATAGAGTGTCAGGTCTGGAGTCAGGAAGATTCCTCTTCCTGAGTTCAAATCTAGCCTCATACACTTAACTAGCTGTGTGACAGTAGGCAAGTCACTTAACCCTGTTTGCCTCAGTTTCCTCATCTGTAAAATAAGATGGAGAAGGAAATGGCAAACTACTCTAGTATCTTTGCCCCCCCCAAAAAAAACTCAAATGGGGTCACGAAGAGTCAGACACAACTGAAAAAATGACTGACCAACAACAATATGCCAGGCACCGTACTGGGGACAGGGGTGTGTGGGAGGGCACAAATAATCAAGAAAGGTCTCAAATAGAATTGGCACTTAAATTGAGGCTGGAAAGGAGTTGGGAATTCTACGAGGCAGCAGTGAAGAGAACATGTGTAACAGGCATATCCTGGGCAAAGACATGGATGGAAATCATAAGATCTAGAACTATAAGAGACTTCAGAGGCTGTTGAGCTCACCCTGCCTCCATTTTACAGATTATATACCAGGAAACCAAGGCCCAAGGAAGTTGAGTGATTTGCTTAAGGTCAAACAGGTTATCATTTGAGGTGGTGTTTGAACCCAGAACTTCTTATTCCAGAACCATGCTGTTACCTTTAAAATGTTATATATAAGTGGTCTCCTGACAGAGGAGTGATGGACTCAGGTGGAGATTGCAAAACATATTTTTTGGACATGGCTAATGGAAAAGATAGTTTTTGTTTGGCTATGCATATTTATTACAAGGGTTTTGTTTTTCTTTCTTTTTCAATTGGGTGGGAAAGGTGGCAAGGAGAGAATGTGTATTTAATTGAAAAAATTAATTAAATTTTAAAAATAAATGTTATGTGTGGGAAAATACTAGGAAAACTGGAAATCTATTTGGTAGAAAATAGACTTAGATCAGCATTTCTACCACATTCCAAAAGTTCTAAATGGATACTTGACCTAAATATAAAATGAATATCATTTTTAAAAAATCAGAGGAGAATGGAAGGCGGTATTTTTCATAATTATGGCTACAAGAAGAATTATTAACTAAATAAGGGATAGAGGTGTTCATAAGATGTAAAACAGATAATTTGTGTTATATAAAACCAAAAGGCATTTGCACAAGCAAAACAGCTTTTGGAAATAGTTAAATAAAATATCTGAAAAAAAATTTGCTATGTAGAGAAATGATAAAAAGATATAAGATCAAGAAATATTTTCTAATATGTAAAGGGGAGATATTTATATCTATATACCTAACAAATGGAACCAATAACCATATAAAAGACTGCTGCAAATCACCAATAAGAGAAACACAATTGAAAATAATTCAAGTTTCTTTTCACACCCGTCAAAGTGGCAATGATGATGAAAGACAAAGAGACAATGTTGAATGGACTGTGGGAAGATAGGCACACTACTATACCATTGGTGGAGCTGTGAACTGGTCCAACCATTTCAATAATTTAAAAATTTTCAAGAAAAGTAATTAAACTATTCAGACACTGTGACCCAGCCGCCCACATAGAATGCATAGAATCAATCGAGGTCAGAGATAGAAGGAAAAAAGGCCAATCTATGCTAAACTATCCATAGACATGCTTTATGGAGTAGCAAAAAAAACTGGAGACAAGAGTAGGTGCCCATAGCAAGGGTCATGATGAAAAAAAAAAACGGATATTGAATGTAATGGATGATCTTTGTGTTCTAAAAAGTGACAAACTGAAGAATTCGAGGCACTTGGGAAGGCCTGAATGAATTTATGAAGAGTGAAGAAAGCAGAATACATATATATCATACAAACATACACACAAATATGTATATATGTACAAGTGTGTATTCGTGAAAAGGAAAGCACAAAAAGAAATCAGAATTCAGATGAAGAGAGTAACTAAATTTGATTCCAAAAAACTGATGAAGAAATGTTGTCTTCCTCTTAATAGGGGTTTAATTGATTTAATAGTATATTAATTTTGTTTACTTAACTGTTTTTCTTTGTTATAAGGAAGGGTTGGGAGGTGGGAGGAATGTTTGGTGCCAGTGATGTTTTTTAAAAGGCAGCAATAAAATTAATTAAAAAAAGAAATTCTGTGTTTAGGGAGCATTACTTGAGGTGATATTTATCCTTTCTCTATGTGTAGGCCCCCAAGACTCAGGCAAAAATAGCAAAGAGGACCCAGAGGTGAGAGCCAATAGCCAAGAGGTTGGCTTAGCCTCCTGGGGAAGCTAGCTTCCGGGGAAGGATGCATTCTATCATGTATCCTCACATCTCAATTGTTATTCACTGAATGTTAGATCTGGAAGGGTTAGGATTTTTCCAGTAAAAATCCTCATTTTACATGTAGGGGAACAGAAGCACAGAGAATGGATGTGATTCATCCATGATCATACAGCTATAAGTAGGAAAGAAAGAAGAGATCATCAACTACAAATCTGGGGCTCTTTTCACCAGCCAGTATGTGGCAGAGGCAGACTTGAACCTAGTCTTCCTGACTCCAAGTATCGTTCAAGGAAACTGTGTTGTGTTTCCTCTAGCACTGAAGAAATGGGAATTGATGGTTCCTTGATTCAGAAAAAGGCTGAAGTCAAGAAATCTCCACTTTGGGATCATCACAGTCAATGTCTAGGACCAGAGTAACCACCTGATTCTTTATACATGGGATTCATTGAAGCAAAGAGATACAGAAACTCTCCAAAATCAGAAGAGATCAAGGGCCAAGACAGGAATAGAAATCAAGGCCCTAGTTCCCAGACACCTAATGAAAAGGGCCAGAGAAATCCCCAAGGGGCCTTTCCAGCTGCATAGGACAGCCCTAAATGCCATAAAATCTGCATTTTCTTCCAATACTACTAGAAACATTCAGGTTTTAAAGCCCCTATGAATCACTGCTTCTCAGAGCTGGAAGGGACCTCAGAGGTCATCTGGTCCAATCTATATCTGAACAAAAATGCTCTCTATATCATGGAATGAAAAAGTCTTGTTTTTCCTTGTTATGGTGACCATGCCCAGTGTGGCAGAGATGACTCTGGACATGGAAAGTCCCCCAAATTATTTTGGAACCTCTGGTATACTCTCTCTTGCCAAACATGACCAGGTGACTGTTATGGGAATGGGAATTTAAGATCTTTCCTGCCCCTAGGCCCTTTGATAGGCTTAAGTGCACCTGGAGCCTTTGGCAGGAGACTTGGTTTTCAGAAATGCCCACACCGCAAACTGGAACACTAATGCATTGTTGGTGGAGCTGTGAACTGATCCAGCCTTTCTGGAGAGCAATCTGGAACTATGCCCAAAGGGCTATAAATACTTTCATACCCTTTGATCCAGCAATACCACTCCTAGGGTTATATCCCAAAGAGATCATAGAAATGGGAGAAAGACCCATATGTACAAAAATGTTTATAGCAGCTCTTTTTGTTGTGGCAAAGAATTGGAAATTGAGGGGATGTCCATCAATTGGGGAATAGCTGAACAAGTTGTGGTATATGCATGTTATGGAATATTATTGCGCTATAAGAAATGGGGAGCAGGTGGTCTTCATATTTACCTGGAGAGGCTTAAAAGAACTGATGCTGAGTGAGAAGAGTAGAACCAGGAGGAATTTGTACACAATTACAGACACAACGTATGTGTGATGACCAACTTTGATAGACTGGACTCTTCTCAACAATGCAGGGATATAAGTCAATCCCAAAAGACGCATGATGGAGAGAAAAACGTGCATCCAGAGAAAGAACTAGAAAGAACTAAATTTATATCCAGGTGGAAGCAAAATACCTGATCTTTTTCGTTCTCTTATTTGATTTTATGTCCTCTATACCATTTTTCATCCCAGCTGGTACAATCCATCCTTATAACCTGACCATTGTATAATGTGAAAGTATCTACAGATCCTATACTTGATTATAAGACGCCATGGGGGGGGAGGGGAGGGAGGGGGACAAAATGTGAAATTCAAGGAATTGTGGAATTGAATCCTGTAAACTAAAAGGAAACAAACAAATTAATAAATTAAAGAATTAATTAAAAAAAAAAAAAGAAATGCCCACACCTTGGTGCTCTGTGATTGGGCAGTGGGTCAAGAGGGTTGTGACATTCTCTGAGCCAGGAGCAGGCTATATAAACCCTGATGTGAGACTTTGATTTGGGGCTAACTTTGAGAAATGTTGTGTGATTTGACCAGACAAGGCTCTGGACAGTCATTGAGAGCCCCTCATCTTTGAAAACCCAAATGTTGATGCTTCCCTCTCTGTAACTGACTAGTATGGATGTAATGGTCAAGACAGTTGGAAGCCTGTCTGCTGATTTGTTTCTCTGTATTTTTTTGTCTGCTTATAACCTCTATATTCTCTGAAGTTCAGGGTGTTGACTTTTTCCCCTGAACTAGGTAAATGATATGTTTGATTGATTGAAGCAAAGATTGTTAACTCATTTTGAGTTGCTTTCCTTTAGAAAAGCAGATCTAAGAACCTGTGTTGGCAGCCACCCTGGATATGCCGGGGTGCTTGCTGTTACACCATCTTATAACCTGTTAGTCAGTGGAGATGACCTATGCTTCGCTCAACCCAAGATCCTTCCTGCTGATATGCCATTTTTCAGTTGATACATCTTTTTTGTCCCTCGAAGCAAGGTCTATCAAACAATGGAATTCTGTATTTTGTGTAGCCTTACTTGTGTTCAAGTATCAAATCTGGTATTGAGCCTTATAAAATAAGGCCCTGGAAGAAGGGAGCATCTCAGATCATGAGGAAGATCTGAAGTCTATTTCATTAGAGGGGACCACGGACCTTTTAATAAAGTACCATTGTCTCAGAGCTCTCTGCCTCAGTGACTTTCTTGAAGACTGGGAAATTATAATCACCACAAAGCTAAGCTGCTTACATCTTCAGGGTTTTAGATATACCCTTGAGAGGTTAGGGTCGACTTTCTCTTATGCCATTGACTCAAGGCCCCACCAGTAAGTCAATAAGCATTTATTAAGATCCTACTATGTAGCAGGCACTGTGCTAACACTGGGGATACAAAAAAGGTTAAAAAAACAAACAAACAAACCAAACTCCTTGTTTTGATGGATCTAAGAAGACCAATATCTTCCCCCAAAAAGTATCAGTTGGAAACTGCTGAATTAGTCCACTCAAGCAGCTTTTTAAGAAAGGGGTAGGTACTAGGTTGGTACAATATGAACATTTGGTACAAAACAGTCTCCCTCCAGTACATTCAGAGTCCCAGGGAGAGTGAACTCAAGCCTGGAGAGCACTCAGGGCAAAGGGATAACTAATAGCAACTAGTGGCTAAAAGACCTTTTCTCCTATTTGTGGGGTGCTCAAGGAGTTCCCCTTAAGCATGGTATAGTCTTGATGGGGATGGGATCTGAACCCCCAAAAGGAAAAGACCATGTTTTGGGGATCTGGACCCCAAAAAGGAAAAGACCCTGGACTTTCCCATGTGGCTCAGGTCCCTGGCATTCACCTGGGGCAATCTGTCCTTCCCAGTTAAGTAACTGCTCTTTCATCATCATCTGCACCTGCCCCTAGACCACCACTCCCTTCATTCCATCTAGACCCCTTCTCCGTTCCCACAATCTTCTGTATAAAAGATCCATCTTGCTTCAATGAAAGCACTTAGAATCAATCTGGTCAGCTTACATTAGTGACACAAATGCTTAGATTCCTTAAGAGTCTGGCCAATATGGTAGATTTTTAGAATCATGTGTGCCTTCTATTGGTGCTCTAATAAACCTTGGTTTTGGCTGAAAGAAAGCTTGGGTTGAATTCATTGAGGCAGGACTTGCACATTGCTTTTTTTGGGTCCTGGCACTCCTAAACCTCAACAGTCTCTTTGGGCTATTTTTAAAGCCATTAGTCCAGTGTGTCCTTGGTTTTTGATGACACATTGTCCCAGCTGATCCAGGAACACTGTTTAAAACATTAGTGGGAAGATGGGAAGTAGGAAGATAGCTGGTGCTATAGCTATCAATGAGAAGATGGAAAGGTTAAGCTCTTTTGGACCCTACAAGGCTGGCAAAGTCCTTCTCTGACCAAAGGGGGAGCAGGGAAAAAAAGACTTGACCAAGACCAACGTCAAATTTTCACAGCTGGTTCCTTCTTAGGGGGTTCAGATAGGGCTTCACACTCCAGCAGTTTTTGAAATTTCTTCACTTATCAACTTAATTAATAATTTATATATGATCTTAGAGTATGGCCAAGGTTCTTCAGTCTATATGTTCTTGTGCAAAGGCATTATAACTTGAAGGCCTTTTTGTACTGTCTAAGGTCTTTTGATTAATTGATTGAGAATGATCTCACCTAGTTAGGATATCAGAGCTAAAATGGGATGAGATAATTTTAACTCCATACTTACAAAATATTTTTGTAGGCCCTCTAATCCTGAATGATTCTTGTCTGTGTCCTCTTCTAAATTTATAGGAGGTCTAAAAAATATTCTGGGGGTTTGTGTGTTTGGATGTTGTATAAATACCAATGGAGCATACAGCTATTTATTTGTAATCCCTTAATCTTTCTGGTCATAAAACTCTTTGATGATATGCTTTATGCTGCTTTTCCTGTGCAATTTTTTATCAGTAATATGTGGCAGCTATCCACCCTATTCCTCTCCACTGACCTTCCAGTAACCCTCAATTTTTTTTGCCTTTTTTGGGGGAGGGAAATTGGGGTTAAGTGACTTGCCCAAGGTCATACAGCTAATTTTTGTGCTAAGTGTCTAAGACTGGATTTGAACTCAGGGACTCCTGACTCCAGGGCCAGTCCTCTATTCACTGTGCCACCTAGCTGCCCCTTAACCCTCAATTTTTTTTTTTTTTGCCTTTTGGAGGGCAATTGGGGTTAACTTGCCTGAGGTTACACAGCTAGTTTTTTTGTGTGTGGGTGTTAAGTATCTGAGGCTGGAACTGAACTCAGGTCCTCCTGACTCCAGGGCCGACGCTTTACTCATTGTGCCACCTAACCGCCCTTAACCCTAAATTTTAATTCTTTGGAGACTGTGGCATTCTGACCAGACTATGGTGTTCTTTGGATGCTCATTGGTATTCTGTGACTCACAAACATATGCATCACCTGAAGAATCTTGTTTAAAAAGATGGAACTTTGTTTCCAGGAGAAGCTTGGCTTCCTTAAAAGTACAGTTCAACTTCCCAAAGACATTCCAAGCCGCTTTCTTCTTGTTCAATCTTGGGCCCAACTTTTGTTCCATTTCATGAGTATAATAAGATCATAGAAATAGAACTGGAAGGAAAATTGGAGGTCGTATAGTTCAATCCCCCTTATTTAACAGATGAGGAAACGGAGACCTAAAAAGTTCAGGTGACTTGTCTTTACCCCATTATCTTATGAAAATATGATACTACCCCGTGTTTCCCCTGATAATAAGACACTGTCTTCTTATTTTTTTTGGACAGAAAAACACCAGAGGGCTTATTTTCAGGGGAGAGCTTATTTTAATGAACATTGACAGCAATTTTAATAAACAGGTAAATGTGAACAAAAAAATGTACCTTTATTCAATAATGAATTCAATAAAGAACAGGATGACGCGTTCACTGCTGCAGCTCTGGTTGGATGCAGCTTGGAGCGCGGCGTGCGTTTCACCCCGGGGGGGGAGGTGCATACAGAGGGTACCGTAATGTAGCGTGTAGCGCAGGGGATCACCTTCACTACAGTAGCAATCTCAATAGTGCTTATTTTTGGGGGAGGGCTTATTTTAGAGGAATCTTACACAGTAAGGGGAGGGCTTATTTTCGGGATAGGTCTTATTATCGGGGAAACACAGTAGACAAAAGTAGAGAGGATATAGAAGGGATAAGTAAGAAATAGTCCTGGAAAGGGTGGGTGACCATATGCTATGAAGGACTCTGAATCCAGACTAAGGAATTTAAATTTGGATAGAGGAATGATATAAGATTCATATAGAAGGAAAAACAGTCTGGCAAGAATATTGTAATAGACCAGGTCTGACTCACACAAAGTTGGTAGCTTAGGTTCAGGATTGAAACTAGACACTCACAGGTTATTCAACAGCTGAGAAAAAAAAGGTTGACCTTGCCAGAGCAAAGGAAAAGATATTCAGGAAAAGATAGAGCATTGATTGGCTTGGGTTCTGCTTCTCTGCCACTGTGTTGCCCATAATGTTCTATAGTCAGAAGGTTGAGGAAGGAACCAGTTGACTGACTACTCTTTTCATGGTTTTTATACTTAGGGAACCAGGGAACTAAGTTAATGGCTTATGAGCCTTTAAATGGTTCCTTCAGCCAATGAAGTCTCAGGGAAGATTTCAATACCTTTTAAGGAAAAACAACAGTAGACACTGTGGGGTAGGGCCTTAGGAAATTGCTCCTGCTACAGGTATGAAGGATGGTTTGAAGAGGGAGAAAAAAAGGCAAAAACATCTCTTGGGAGTTTTTTCAATAGTTTGAGGCCCTTGACTAAGGCAGTGAGAAGACTGAAGATCAACTAAAAATAAAATATTTTGTGGCAGCTAGGTGGCACAGTGAGTAGAGCTCTAGGTCTAAAGTCAGGAAGACCTGAGTTCAAATTTGGCCTCAGATATTTATTAGCTGTGTGACCCTGGGCAAGCCACTTACCTTTGCCTACCTCAGTTTCTTCATCTGTAAAATGGGGATAATAATAGCACCTAACTCCCAGGAATCAAATTGTGAATATCAAATGAGAAAAACTGTAAAGCATTTAGTACAGTGCCTGGCACACAGTGAACGCTATCTAAATGTCAGCTATTATTATTGTGGTGATATAAATGACAGGATTTGGTAACTGATGGATATTAGAAAGAGTTAAAATATTATTAAGGCTGTGGTACCACCAAAAGAAATTATGAATTTAGTAGAATGGGAGTAGGATTTGGGGGAAGCCCATGAGCACTCTGGAGATGATGACACCAAACCTTTATTGACTACTGAGCAGGAAGAGTCAATAATTCAGGGGACCTCAAAAAAAAAAAAGTTAATTGGCCCTTGGTGCTTTCTTCTACTCTTCTTTTTTTTTTTTTTTTAAAGCAATTGGGGTTAAGTAACTTGCTCAAGGCTACAAGGCCAGTTATTTCTGGGTGTGGTGCTAAGTGTCTGAGCCCGGATTCAATCCCAGGTCATCTCGACTCTGGGGTCGGTGCCCTTACTCACTGCACCACCTGGCCACCCCTAAGCAATTGGGGTTAAGTAACTTGCTCAAGGTTACACGGCCAGGTGTTTCTTCTAAGTAACAAAAAGGGCTCCTTCACTAGACTTCTCATGAATTCATAGTGCCCATTCTTCCACCCAGGGTGTATGTAACTGTTCATACATGGCAGCTAAAACATGGGCACTAGGTGACCCTTGAGCATAAACCCCAGGTTGCCTTTGCTGCTTTTTCTGAGTAGGTGACTAAACATCAATTTCAACATGCATGGATCCACACTTGGGGATAACTTTGCTGAGTTCTAGAGGTCCTAGCTCCCTCAGGAGGGTATGATTGATGGCAAAGGGGTGTTTTTGCATTGGAGAAGACAATCACAAAGAAGATGAGAAACTCAAACCCTGCCCTAGCTTACCAGTAGGCATGGACTTCAAGGGAACAGTGAAGAGCTAAGGTGAAATATAACAGTGCTTACTCAGAAATTCCACAAAGTGCTTTTTGTTAAGATAAAGTTAAAATCTCAACCTCCTGGGAGACTATAACAGTAAGAGGAAAGGGCAGGGCAAAGAGGGAATAAGCATTTATATAATGCCTACTATGTGTCAGACTCTGTGCTAAGCTCTTTACAAATATCTCGCTGTTAAATCTAGTTTTAGGACTTTTTGCCAATGTATGCTTGTGAAAGGTTTATGTTAGCATTTCTTTCGTGTGTAATAAATAAATACTTGTCCCATATCTGATTCATAATTACACTGAGTACTTTTCTTCTCTACCTTTTAGGGAGACCCTAGATAGGGGCCAAAACCTAAATTTTGATTAAATTGTCCCTGAGGTGCCAGAGTGAGGTTATAATGAGCCCAATAGTGTGAGAAGTCCCTAACCCCTCTCATCAGAGTCCAGTTTCCTGCAGGACTAAAGAGGGCACAGTGCCAGCAACCTTTCTGTGTCCAGCAGCAGTTTCTAACATTAGACAGGTTTTAGACATTTCATTTTAAAGTTGGCAGGACATCCAAGTGGAGAGGTTGTCTAGGCAGATGTAGGTGTGGGAATCATGAGAAAGTCTGGGTCAAGAGGAAGCCCAGGGTCCCAGAGCCTAGGATGTGTCTGTGGTAGGACTTCTACCTGAATCTTGCTGATTCCAAGGCTGGCTTTGTATTCATCATGTCATGTCATAAAGTTTCATAAACTAATGCATGGTAAGTCTGTAATAAATGCAACTTGAATAGAACTGTTACCTTAAGTAAATCACTTCAGTTTTCTAAGCCTACATATCCCCATCTATAAAGTTGGACCAAATGAACTTTCTTATATCCTATGATTCCTTGATCCTGGCTTTGTAACTAATTAGCTTGGCAACTGTGGGCAATGTACTTCACCTCTGGGGGTCTCCGTGTCTCAGTATGTTAAATCAGAGGATTGCTCCAAATGGTCTCGAAGGTCCCTTCCAGCTCTAAATATTAATAATGAATTCTTTTTAAATTACATTTTTTCAATTAAGAAAAGTTAATTTTCTCTTTTGCTACCCACCATCAAAAAACAAACAAATAGATAAAAAAAACCCTTGTGACACATATGTGTAGCTAAGAAAAATGAATTCCCACATAGGTCATGTCCCAAAATTATACGTCTCATTCTGTACCCTGAATATATCCCTCTCCTTCAAAAGGATTTTTGAATAGTATGCTTCATCTTTGGTCCTCTGGAACTGTGGTTAGTCACTGAGCTGATCAGAGTTCTTAAATCTTCCAAAGTTGTTTATTTTTACAGTGTTATTATTGTATAAATTATTCTCTGTATTTTTACTTCACACAAATCTTCCCAAGTTTCACTGAAACTATTCCTTTCATCTTTTTTTATGGCACAATAGTATTCTATTACATCTACATATCATAATTTATTCTCCTATTCTCCAATTGATGGGCATGACCTTAGTTTCCAGTTCTTTCCTGCTCCAAAAAGAGCTGCTATAAATATGTAGGTCATTTTACTCTTTCTTTGATCTCTTTGAGGGAATAGACCTAATAGTAAAGCCTTGTTGGGTCAAAGGGATACAGTTTAGTGACTCTTTGACATAGCTCCAAATTGCATTTCAGCATAGCCAGACCAATTTGTAGCTCTAAAAACCATGAATTAATGTGCCTGCTCTCTTGAAGTCCCTTCACCATTTGTCATTTTTTCTTTTTTTTTTTTTGCAAACTTTGACAATCTGATGGGTGTAAGATGGAACCTGAGAGCTGCTTTAGTTTGCATTTTTATCATTATCAGTGATTTGGAGCATTTTTTTTTTCACACATGGCTATTGATAGCTTGGATTTCTTCCCTTGAGGACAGCCTGTTCATATTCTTTGATCATTTATCATTTGAGGGA
Source organism: Petaurus breviceps papuanus (assembly GCF_028583685.1). NCBI lineage: Eukaryota > Metazoa > Chordata > Mammalia > Diprotodontia > Petauridae > Petaurus > Petaurus breviceps. Next base: position 2,500,848 of record NW_027187359.1, read on the forward strand.
TGGCTCTTAATCTAGAAATGTGAATCCATTCTTTAAATATCTTGGAAATGAGAGTTTATCAGAGAAACTCTCCACAAAGATTTTCTAATTTTAGCTGTATTCCTTATGTTTATGCAAAAACTTCCATGAAATCAAAACTGTCCATTTCATCTTGTGTGATCCTCTCTAAACTTTGGTCATAAACTTTTCTACTATCTATAAGTAAAAGTAACTGTTTTTTTGTTCTCATCTGTTTATGTCATAAACATCATCCTTTTATGTATATTCCCCCATATATATATATGTATGTATATATATATATATATATATATATATATATATCAAGAGGAAGCTATGTAGCATAATGAATAGAATGCTGAACTTGAAGCCAACAAGAATGAAATTCAAATCCAGCCTCAAACACTTACTAGCTTCGTGACTTTGGGCAAGTCTGGGTTTCCTCATCTGTAAAATGTGGAAAACAATAGCACCTACTTCACAGGATTGTTGTGATAATGAAATAATAATTGTAAAGCACTTTGCAAACATTAAAGCAGTATATAAATGTTATCTATTATTATTAACCATTTGGAATTTATCTTGATATATGGTGTGAGCTGTGGGTTTATACCTAGTTTCTGCCAAACTGTTCTAATAACTACTTTTTGGTTAATAATGGTCAACTCCTTCTCATGACACCTCAAGCCAGTGGTACTGTCCTAGGGCTTCACATTTCCTCCCAGTGGTCTCAGCCTTTCAGAGACCAAAGTCCTGCCAAAGGTCATCACAGAAGGAAGGAATTCTGAGAGCAAAAATAGCTGGAATATTCCTTGGGAAACTAGAGCAAGAAGGGGCTTTAGGGTCATCTTAGTCCCTCCCCTCTTTTTACACAGATGAGAAAGTAAGTCCATAGAGTGTGCCTGCACACAAAGCTTACAGTTGCTTGCTCAAGTATACTAAATTGCTTGCTAAGTAGCAGGTCTAAGGCTGAACTCCAGGTCCTCTGGATCTACAACCAGCGGCTCTTACCCCGTCACTACATCCCGTCGGCACAGCAGGCAGGAAACCTGAGGATGGCAGTGATTGGAGAGGAGTTGCTGCTCAGATCTTTCCTAAGTTTTTTTTTCCTTATTCAGTTTCCTTCTTTATCGGTAAAAAGCGATCAGCTGCTTTTTCGCCGTGAAGCGAGGCATGGCACCTGAGGCTAGAAGGATTCAGACAACACCATCCTGGGCGACCCACAGACCCGTACCCCCTCTCTGGAACCAGGGATAGCTTTGGTTCGCTTTAAGATCTGAGCCATGACATCATCCCCGGCGCCGCGCAATCTACCATGAAAGGGCAACGCCCTCTTCCGAAAACCCAATGCGATTGGCTTGCTGTCACCCAGTGGTCCCGCCTCTTTCCCGACTAAGTGACTCTAACCCGTCATTCAGCCAGGTCGGAACGGTGATTGGCTACGCGACCCGAACCGGGCCCTAGGCCGGGCGTTCATAGTAGGCTGCGCTGGTGGGAGGCGAAGCGGGG